>NC_079326.1:30696603-30869103 GCF_029931775.1 Euleptes europaea
AGAAAACTGACAGAAATATTTTGCACAAGAAAGAAATGCACTTAAAACCACCTTCCAGAAACATATCTGGGTAAAAGTGGTCTGAAAAAAACAGGAAAAAACCTGGGGAGGGGGGACGACAAAAAAACCCACAGTGAAAACTAAAGGCACAATAATGTGCTCGGAAATAAGGGGATAAACCGAAGAAGTATGGGGCCAGAACTGATTAAAAAAACCCATGCAAAAAGGGATAGAATTCAGAAGGTCCCTAGTTCAATTCCTGGTATTTCCAATTAGAATCTCAGGTAGGAGCTCTGAGAAAAATCTTTGAGCTAGATGGACCAATGGTCTGTCTCTGTATAAAGCAGCTCTATGTAGTCCTATGGTCAATTATACCAAAATATTCTGAATGGATGACGCATTTCAAGAAGCTAGACCTTGTTCCCTGTCACAGCAAGTAAAAACAAAACAAAACCCAACAACCCCAGGATAGGTATTTTAACATGTGTATTCATTCAAGTTCAAGTTGCATCATGAAATATACTCTTAGAATATTCAGATATTCCTATTGCTATGATAACACTGAGCATGAGATTTAAGAGTTCTCTGATGCTCTTCCCACCTACTGCAGTGTGCAGACTCCACTACGGCACTTACTGATGCTCTTGAACAGGGGCAGTGTTGGTGGTGGTAACACATGGAGATCATGACAGTGCCTCGTACCATTTTCCTTAAATGGCTCCCCTAGATTCTGAACTGTGTTAAATGGCAAGCGCCGAGTTCAGCGTTATCTCTTTTCAGACATTAGGTCAGGTGGTATTCAACGGCATTTATGGGGAGTATGGACTTGGACTGTTCATGATCCTCCCAGTATGCTCAAGTCACCATGTTGTCTGAACCTAGCACTGCATGTATTTTCTGATTGACTGCATAGTTTGTACTGAAGCAGAAAATGTCAGAGAAGCAGGGGATCTGCAAGGACTTGCGGGGGTATCTTATTTTCCCCTCCCCATTATTACCTCTTCCCGTCCCCTGAAAGTCCCCTTAGCCTCTCCACTTTTCCTGCTTCCTTCTCTCTTTCCCACCCACCAACCAGTCTACTTTTATCTGTCCCCACTGTCTACAGCTCTTCCCTCCTTCCCTCCTCTGGCAGCCTCTACCTGGGAAAACTATGGTTGAGTTGTGCAGTGTGAAACTTGCAAGGAGTTGCAGGGGGCACCTCACTTTCCCCTCTACCCACCTCCCCACAAAATTTCCTCTTTCCTTCATTCTGGCAGACCCACATCCTCACCTAATAATAATAATAATAATAATAATAATAATAATAATAATAATAATAATAATAATAATACTTCACCTTTCTCCATAATGGGGTCCCAAAACAGCTTACATCATTCTAATCTCCTCCATTTTATTCTCACAACAACCCTATGGTGTAGGCTGGGCTGAGAGGGTATGACTGATGACATCTAGGTTACAATACTGTATTGTGCACTACATGAGGCTGACTTTGAAGACAGTTCGTAAGTTTCAGTTGGTTCAGAATGCTACTGCTACATTCTTTTACGGTTCTTTCTAGCTACAGATATTGATCATGCCTATGTTATAATAATTCCATTGTTCTTTATTCATTTCTGAGCTCGCTTAACAGTGCTAATTACTACCTTGAAATCCCTAAATTGTTTAGAATCAAAAGATTTCAGGGACCATCTTTGCCCGTAAGTTCCTGCTGACCCATTTTGATTGTTGTCCAATGCCCTGCTGTGCTTCACTCATTTTTGGAGATAAATTGGCTGAGAGCTAGGAACAGGGCCTGCTTGCCCAACACTAGATTCGTTGTCCTTTCAGTGTTGGATGCAGATTTATTATTTCTCCCAGGCTTCTAGATTAGGCTTCTCTTTTTTTTTCCTAATCCCCCATTGCCCTATGGTTTCATTGTTATAGCTGGCTTATGTGGCTGATGCTTCTGGTTTAAAATTTGGTTTGGAATTGTGCTGTTTTAGTGCTGATATCTGATTACTTGTTTTTTTTTTTGCTGCTTGCAGTTTTTATTTTTCTACTGTTTTATGGTTTTAAACTGTATTTTTTACTTTTGATTGTTTAAAATCACAATGGACTGTTTTTAATATGTTGTTGGCTGCCCCAGGAATCAGTTTTCTGGTTGAGAATTAGATATGAATGTCATAATTAAATAAGGGGAAAGGTTTACCCTGTCTACTTGGTGTGTCTGATCTGCATTGTTTGCTCTGCTCTGAGATTATCCTTGTGCAGCACAGCCCCTCCCCCCAACACTCATGTGCTGTGTTCCTATTCATAATCTAATGATACAGAGTGACCATAGCTACTTACTGAATTGAATTTATTTGCCATTTTGTTGACGAATTTCGCTGTCCATTCATTGGGTTTGGAGGAATTTTGTTGTCCGTTCATCTGGTTTGGAGAGCTCCTTTGGGAATTTTTCACTTGGATTTCCTCCTCCTGAATAATTGGATTTCACGTGTAAATTGGTTACTTGCTTCCAACTCTGATTCCAAATTATTCCAGGTTTCTTTTCAAGGTAAACAGCTAGGGGAGTGAAATTGAGCACGTGGAAAAGCCCAGGCCTGGATCTCAGGTTCCTCACAGATAATAGGCAACACTAGGTTGCAGTTCCTTTTCAAGGATTCAGCAGACAGGGAGCTGAGCAAGATCCAGTACTGATCTTTGGCGACCTCTATTACTTCCTGTTTTCCAAACTGTCCTTTCATTCATTCCATCTGCTACCTGTACTTTACCAATTACCAATTCATAAGATGATCCAATCTCTTATTCCGTGACTGCTTATTCAGAAATACTTGGTTGGTGAGGACTTTGTCAAAAGCTTTTTGGAATCTAAGTATATAATGTATACTGGATCACACCTATCCAGATGACACTCCTAAGGAATGCACAAAGGAGTTCTTTGCAAGAGGCTATTCTGATTGTTCTTCAATAGATTACTATTCTGTGTTCACTAAATCTAGCTTTAACCATATTTTCCTTCACAGGATAAATGTACAAGCAATTTCCAACCTATCAGCCTTTAAAAACTGGTTTATGTTGGCAACTTTCCAATCATCCAGTAAGAAGGCCAGTCTTAGTGACAAATGGCATATATTTGTTAGAAGACAAACAGTTTCACATCTGAATTCTTTATATGTGTGCAGTTAAGATCAAGTGATTCCTTAATTTTAAATTTCTCAGTTAATCTTAGCATTTCATCTCTTAGCGCATTTATGGGACTTGGATTGTCAGATGTTTTTAAGGCATGGCTATCTGTCCAGCATCTTCTAGAGTGAAGTTGGCACAAAGAATTCATTTAGCAGAATCTCCCTATCTTCCCTTCAGTAATCATTTCACATCTTTATTGGCTCACAGTCTGATCACTTTCTGGCTACTTTCTTGCTTCTTATATATTTGAAGAAATGTTTATTGTTTGTCTTAACACGTTAACAATATGCTCAAACGTTCTTTTTGATTGCTTAATTGTCCACTTGTTCCTCTTTTGACAGGATTTCCAGTTTTTAAAGAAAGTCAACCTGCCTTTACATGGCATCTTTGACCCTGTTCATTAACCACCCTGGCATCTGCTTAGACTAATTTGTACCTTTCTTAATCTGCAAAACAATTTCTCCCTGAGCTTTTGTTATCATCATCTGCAATAATATCCGATGGTCATGAGGAGATTTGATTCTGTTGACCTTCTCTTTAAACTTAGTTTTATGAATCTCCTAATTTTTGAAAAGTTTATTTTTTGAATTGAAATGTGACCATATTCGATTTTCTGGGCAACTTTTCACTAACATATATTCTAAATTTGATAACAAAGTGACGATTCTTCCCAATTGGTTTGGCCATCCTTACATTTTGCACCACATCCTGGGCACTAGTTAGGATTAAGTCCAGGATTATTGCCTTTGTAGGCAGCCCCATGGTGCAGAGTGGCAAGCTGCAGTACTGCAGTCCAAGCTCTGCTCACGACCTGAGTTTGATCCCAATGGAAGTCGGTTTCAGGTAGCCGGCTGAAGGTTGACTCAGCCTTCCATCCTTCCAAGGTTGGTAAATTGCGGGGGTAAACTGGGGAAGGCAATGGCAAACCTCCCTGTAATCATAGTTTGCTTAGTAAATGTCCGTCGGGTTGTGACCCATGGGTCAGTAATGACTTGGTATTGCCTTTGTGGCTGGAACCGTTCTAAGGTGGAGTCATTTATCATATCTAGTAATGTCTTTTTGTCATGATTTTGATGTACATTTACACAGTTGGTGCGAGGATAGTTAAAATCAGTCACCATTATAATATTTTCTCCTGTGGCTGCAACTCAGATTTTTTTCTGCAGGAACAAGGAAGCCAGCTCTCTTCTTCCATTCCTTAACATAGGCAATGGTGGCTGGGAAATCAGTCTCAGCGCTATCTACTAAGAGAGTTGGACATCAGAAATGAACTGCCAGGTGTCATTGCCACCACAAATGTCACTTCTAGGTAGTAAGAGGAGGAGGTTAAAATGAGTCCTGGTGGCATGCAATGGGCTACAGACCTTCCTCTAAATTTTCTCTAAATTCAGAATTGATTCATATATGTGAAGAGGTAATAAAACTTTCTCAGCCTAATTTTCTCAGTGCCTTGGCATAATCTGTGACAGAAAAATGGTATAAAGTAAAGTACATGTCCCAAGCTGTGACTATAACGTCTAAAAATGCCCCATTTTACAATGTTTACAATTGTCTTGGGGCGAAAACGCATGGTCGCTTTAGCCTCCTTTATTCCCTGTTTCAGCCAGGATTGAATGCACGCTTGGCGAAACGCATGCATTCGATCCTGGCTGAATACTGGCTGAAACAGGGAATAGAGGAGGCTAAAGCGACCATGCGTTTCCCCCCTTGGGCTCAGGGCTCCTGAAAGCTATTAGGGAGCCCACAGACAAAAACTCTCTTCAGGGTCCTCCTCACACCAGCTAGATACAACCTACCACCATGTGGTGGTGGGGGGGAAATCACATGACTTGCTTAACTCCGTACACCCCCAGAATGACCACGGTCCCTGGAATCTTGCTTCTTAGTTTCCCTCCGTCAGTGGCCCTGCTTGGGCTAAGCATGTATCAAATTTCAGGTTCACAGGAACACAGGAAATAGTTTCGCCGCTTAGGGCTACTTTGAGCCCTGGGTTTCAAGGGAAAAAAGAAATAGACATACAACCTGCTTAGAGTATTGCAATGAAAAAGGTATCTTGGGATGCACAGGTGCCAAATGTCAGCTTTCTGGCTACTCTGGAAATACCACAACTGTTTGGGGGATGCAATTTGAACCCTTCTTTTTGAATGCATAATTGATAAATGTCCCATCTCCTTATTGTTTTCTGGTAATTAGAATATCTTGGATTATATTTTTAAAATCTTAATTAGACTGTTATGTTTTGCATCCTTTCAACCTGGTGTTGTATTGTTAGCCGCCTAGCATCTGAGGAAGTAAAGTGGGATAGAAATGTTTTAAACAAACAAACAAATATCCGAACATCAAATTTCAGGACACTGGCTCAATGGGAAGTAGGGTTGCCAACTTCCAGGTACTAGCTGGAGATTTCCTGCTATGACAACTGATCTCCAGCCAATAGAAATCAGTTCACCTGGAGAAAATGGCCCCTTTGACCATTGGACTCTATGGCATTGAAGTCCCTCCCCTCCCCAAATCCCACCCTCCTCAGGCTCCGCCCCAAAAACCTCCCGCTGGTAGCGAAGAGGGACCTGGCCACCCTAATGGGAAGTAAGTTAACAATCTGAACATAAAATATGTGACAGTGTCCTAAACTTGGGGATTAGGCACTAGTGGACTGAGGCAGCAAGCGCAGTCCTAAAGGCACTTTTCCTGGGAGTAAGCCCCATTAAATAAAATGGGACTTACAATCAGGTAGATCTACTAGGCAGTCCTGAGCTCAGTCCCAATGATTTCAGCAGGAGGCAGTAAACCTGTCCTTCCCCATTAATAGCCACTGAAATTGAATAGTTAATTAATGATAACATTTGTCTTTGCTCCTGTTGTAAAAGATCTTTACTCTTGGAAGAAATGACTGTGTAAACCAGTTTTAAGTTCCAATACACAATACTGGGTGGGGGGAGGCACCCTATCCAATGCAGCACATTTACTACTGGCAACATAATATATGTCTGAGAAGCACAGATTGTAAATGCAGGATGTTTAATTTCCCAGACGTCTGTAAGTGTCACGTAACATTTCTTTTTGCATATATGCACCTAGCAATAATCACTATAATTCACTCTGTTACTATAATTCACCTGTCTTCTCCCTGCTTTATTTCACCTTTTAAACTTCAGGGTCTTCTATGAGGAATTTAAAAGTACATCTAATATGTAGGTATTTTCTACTGAGCCATTCTTGGATGTGATTTTTTAAAAAATCTAAATTTTGGACTATATACTCTTGGGTGAGGGGGGGGGCAGCCAAAGGTGGGAAGAGAAATACAAGAAAAAGCCTGGGTTCTCCCTTAAGCTTATGCCTTTTAAAGCTTTATTTCTCTCCCCCCACACACACATCTTTACAAGCTTATAATAAATTTCTAAGACCCATTGTAGGAGCCGTATCTTTTTTATTTTAATAACTGTCACCTGGTTTAAAATTATGCTTGGTTGGAAATAAATTGAAAATAATACTACAACTTCTAAATATATTTTGTTTAGCAAAGCCACTCCATAAATTTCGCACTATTTTTGGTTATTAATTGCTAAGTCTGGAAAAAAGGGCTAAATTCAGAGCGACTCTGTTCCAAGGAAGATCTAATTGCTAAGGACCCAGTCTTAATATTAACTAGAATAATTATTATGCAAAGCATACCCACCCAGAATGTTTGCATAGCTATCACAAGCGCTTTCATAAATGATGCTTTAATTAGTCTTAATTAGAATTTGTTTAAGTCAGCAGGGAATGCAGAGCCCGTGAAATGATGTATGTAATAAGCATCAGGCTCACTTTTTACTTGGGGAATAGAGCTGACAAAATCACATCACGTTAAATTGATTCAGTCAGAATTAAAATTCTTATGGTATTAATTAAATGGGGGATCTCATTAGCAGGCTGCAGGGTGACGGAGAGACTCTTTGGCAACCAGATGTGAAGGGAAGCGGCACCGAACGAGAGCACCGTCAGACCAAAAAGTCAGCCTAGCTCTGCCGCAGGAACAGTGGCATGAAGCCCCGACGCAAAGTGCTGCGGCCCGTTGTATTAAGATATCAGAAACCCGGGATTCCTTTTAGTTAATTTAGAGCTCTTTGGCTGATTCAAGGCATAGGGGGGGGGGAAAATGTGGCCATTTGGATTTTGTAGAACGATTGGCTATTTTTTTCAGAGGGATCTGATTGGGTGATGAAAGGAGCTCAGCGGGGGTGTGATGGCAGATCAACAACGGGCCAAACCCCAAAGAAAATAAACTGTCCGACGTTTTTACCAGAATTAAGAAACATATCGCTTTGCAATCTGGACAAATCCATCTTTGTCCATATGAAAAACAAAAGATTTTTCGTTTTATATTTTTGCCTGGTAAGCAAAGGTGATGTATAGGGTTGCCATCCTCCAGGTAATAGCAGAAGATCTCCTGCTATTACAATTGATCCCCAGCTGATAGAGATCAGTTCATGGTGGAATGTGCTGCCTCGGAGGGTGGTGGAGTCCCCGTCTTTGGAGGTCTTTAAGCAGAGGCTAGATGGCCACCTGTCAGGAGTGCTTCGATTGTGGGATCCTGCATGGTGGGGGGAGGGTTGGGGTCACTGGGGATGTGGGGGTAGTTGTTAATTTCCTGCATTGTGCAAGGGGTTGGCCTAGATGTTCCTGGTGGTCCCTTCCAACTCTATGATTCTATGATTCACCTGGAGAAAATGGCCACTTTGGTAACTGGACTCTATGGCATTTAAGTCCCTCCCCTCCCAAACCCCACCCTCCTCAGGCTCTGCCCCAAAAATCTCCCACCAATAGCAAAGAGGGACCTGGCAACCCTAGTGATGTATCCAACATGGCTCCTGTTCATTGGCAGCCTTACTGGATGCCCTCCTTGCTGAGTGTGTGTGTGTGTGTGATTAAAACCCTCATACCCAGCAACTGGGCTGCACACGTAGAGCTCATTCAGTAAAGACTGTCTTAATGGTCCAGTGTGGTAAAATCTGGCATTACTTACCAAAGGTACAGTACTAGGTTTGCCAGCTGGACTCTTCAGTCCATTGGAAGCAAAAATAGAGGGTGGGAAGTGACATTGCTATGCCATCTCTGGTTGCATCCGAAAGTGATGCCATGAATGACACTCCAGAAATTCCCCAAACTCTATCTAGAGAAATTACGAATATGTGCAGGTATATTTCAGTCTAGTGACAACAGTGGATTTCTCTGTCTCTCCTCCTATGCCCAGGATAGAAGCAAATACTGTAAACAAACATGTACGTTTGCCTTCATATGATTGCCATTTTTCAGAACAATCCATCTGTAGTATGAATTTGAAGACCTGAATTGTGCACATGAAACAGATGCTGAACTGGCTTATAGCTTTAGCACACAATTTGGAAATCTGTATGAAATTTCCTCTATTAACAAATCTATGACCTAACTACTATGAGGTCAGAGATTCGATGAATAAGATCAAATAGCTGTTTATTCATGGAAAAGGAAAAAGCGTGCAAAGAAAAGGTGCCTGATTTTTCATGCCTAGGATTAAAAATTGGAGGGAGGAGGAGGGGATGAGTTTTTAATCTGTAAAATCATGCTTGGGTGGAAGGGTTAAACCCACTTCTGTCCCCATGCTGAGCCTCAATATGAATCATGGCTACATGGCTACAATTGTCCTTTAAAAATGCTGGAAAACCTGGTCACAAATCTGCTAGCATCTTACAAAGTTAGTCCCTAAAATTGTTCTGACCATATAAGCCAAGTCAGGGGCCATGGTTAAGCAGAAAGAGAACTGTGTTCCAAAAAAGGGTTCCCAACGGAAGCAGGTTAAACAAGACCTAGGCCATTAATGCATGGCCATAATCGAATTTGTTTATCCCTGGTGTATCTCACGTTTTATGTTCCCACATTCAAAAAATTGAACGCACGGGGACATAAAACAGGGACAAACAAATTCGGCTGCTTTCCCCGCCAGGTAGAAGTCACTACCAGGCCCTGGCCAGGAAAGCAGCGGCGGCACCTTTTCCTCCCCCAAGGCATGGGCGAGCTCCTTCCTCTGTTGCGCGACTTTAATTTAAGTCACAATAACAGAGGAATTAGTTCTCCCGGCAATGTAGCGAAAGACAGAGGGGTCAACACGCGCTTGTGCAAAGCATGTGCGTGGGGACCTGGCCAATTCGCTGCATTCCCGGGAGAAAATAGGGAGAAGGCACCCATGCGTTAATGGCCCTAATGTTTTGTGCCAGTTTGGCAAAAATATAGTTTTAGTGTTCAGGAATTTTGGTTTTACATCAGTCCTTTTGTGTATTTAATAAGCAGACACATAACGATTTTAACAGGTGATTTTTTTTTGCATAGTATTGTCCCTTTGTGAGGAGAAGCTCCAGTGGCTTAATTTCTGCATTTTTTTTCTAATTTATAGCCCGCCCTCATTCCCAGCCAAGGTCGGACTCAGGGTGGGTAACAAACTCTAAAATACATAAAACCATAAAACATAAATTAAAACATCATATTAAAACCATAAACAAAGTTTATGCAACCAGATTTTGGCAGGTCAACCCCTCATGGGTGCCAACTCCTTAAGGTCCTGCAGGGCCCTGATGTCACTAGGAAGACTATTCCACCAGGCCGGGGCCAGGGCCAAGAAAGCCCTGGCCCTTGTTGAGGACAGCCGCACCCTCTTTGGGCCAGGGACCACTAGCAGATTACTACAAGTAGAACGTAGAGCTCTTTGGTCTAGGGAGAGCCAGGTTCAAATCCCCACTTGCCATGAAACTCATTGTGTGGCCTTGGTCCATTCACTCTTTCTCACCTCACAGGGTTATTGCTGTGAGGATAAAATAGTAGGGTGGCCAACCTCCAGGTAATAGCAGAAGATCTCCTGCTATCACAACTGATCTCCAGCCGATAGAGATCAGTTCACCTGGAGAAAAATGGCCGCTTTGGCCATTGGACTCTGTGGCATTGAAGTCCCTGCGCTCCCCAAGCCCTGCCCTCCTCAGGCTCTGCCCGAAAAACCTCCCACCAATTGTGAAGAGGGACCTGGCAACCCTATAAAATAGAGGATGGGTGGGAAACATGTATGCTGCACTGAACTTTGGAGGAAGGATGGGGTAAAATGTACTATATACATTAACAATGAAAAACTGAGTTTCTTCAGGAATTCTACATTCAAGTGGCTATGTCTGTATTTGCAGAAACTGATCTGCTTATAATGAGGATTTGTTCAGGTTTTTCTTAAGCTGAAGTTTTAAATAGGCAACCCAGTCAAAATGTCGCACTTTTAAGTTCCAGTGATGAATCCGCCTTGAGTCTCAGTGAGAAAGGTGGGTTATAAATAAAGTAAACAAACGGGAGAGCTATGCATGTATGTTCCCATTGCATTAAATTAGACGTGAAACCTGATTGTACGTGTGTTTATTCAGGAATCAGTCCCGGTGTTTAACAGCACTTCATATGAAAGAGGTTTGTCCTCTTCAGATCAAATTGCAATTGAGAAAACAGCTTGGCTTTTTCAGAAGCCCGCAACAAAAACCCTCCAAATTTGAATCCATTTTGTAATTGGGGTAACTCAGAAGAGTTTTCCTCCTCCCCACTTAAATTGTAGTGGAGGTGTCAGCAGCTACTGTAGGGTGGTTGATCCCTCTTCCCCTTCATTGCCTCCCTCTTTTCTCCCATTCCTTTTCATGTTGTTTCAGCAGTGTCTGTGGCCTTTTCTTTATGATACACTTAATACTGGTGGACCTCCCATTTACCCACCCAGGAAGGGGGAATTACCTGCCCACAGCCCCAATGTCCCACCCCTGAACAACCGAGGAGCAGCAGGAAAAATGGTCTCCTCGTGGAGATGCTAGAGGCATTTCTCCTTCTCTATGATAAACATTATAGACACTCAAAGAAAATCTTCTGGAGTATCTATGTGGAGGCTATTTTTCCTGCTACTCCTCAATTGCTCAGGTGTGGGAAATTGAGGAGGCACCATAGGGCATCACTTGGAAATGACATTGTACCTTCCCCAAACTGTCACCGCCCCAGGCATCACTCCCCAAATTTCCCAAAATTTGTTGAGCCAGTGCATGGAACCCTAACTTTAAGCGGTAACATGGAGTCTGGCAATTGCACTTGCTGTGAGTGATCAACGTTAATCTGCATTGTATGGTGTAAAGGATTTTTTTTAAAAAAAATCCTTAAGTGGTTCCATATTTTATAAATAATTGCTAGCTTTATATAGATAGTAATCCGCTACTAAAGAAGCCTGCTCTGGACCCAGGAGATTTCAATGGCCTTTCATGCATAGCTGTTTCCCTCGTGGTCACCCCCCCATTACTTTGGGGCTTCGGGGCATTTTCCGACCTTCAGAGGTTGCCTTGCTCTCTCCATGTGTTTTTGTGCATTCCCCCCACGTTTTCTGGATGCTGGCTAAACAACATCCAGAAAATGCGGGGAAAACACTCGGAGAGAGCGAGGCGACCTCTGAAGGCTGGAAAATATATGCATAATCAAAACAAAGCCCCTAAGTAGTCGGGGGGGGGATGACTGCGAGGGAAACAGCCGTGCATAAAAAGTCAATGACTATCAATCAGTGTCAAATGTTCCGTTCTTGAACAAGGTGATGGAGTATTATGTGCCATTCATGCTCATACTCCAAAGCCAGGGAACTTTGGCAGCATCTCTAATTTGAAGGTTGCTTTAGAGTGCAGCAGCAGTAGTGCATAAATTTGGCTGGGTTGTTTATTCACCTGCCTCATTCTAGCTGTGTCTTAATGAAACTGCCTTGCCAATAAATATTTAACTGGAAGAATCTTCTCATCTTTTTAGTTTTGTACGTTGTAGTGCATACTTTCATTTTGTACAAGCAGGGGCCCCACAAGAATTTGCAGGAGGCATCTCCTTTCCCCCTCCTCCACTATATCCTCTTTCCGTTTCCTGAAAGCCCCCACAGACTCACCTCTTTTTTGTTTCCTTCTCTTCTTCCCTCTTGCCAGCCAACCTATCTTTATCACCCCCTTGTCTTCGGCTTTCCCTCCCCCGGCATCCTCTCTCTGGGAAAACTCTGGCCCAGTTGTTTTCCTCTGTATCCCCCTATGCTGATTATTTCCTCTTACCTTTCACCTGGCAGCCTCCATATCATCACCTTCTCCTTTGTCCTCCTTGCCTTCCCACCCACCAATCAATCTACCTTTTTTCTTTTCAGCTACTTCATTTATAACCAACCTTTCCCCCCCAGTGGGGACCCAAAGCAACTTATATCGTTCACCTCTACTGCACTTTATCCTCACAACAACCTTGTGAGGTAGGTTAGGCTGAGAGTATGTGACTGGCCCAAGGTCACCCTGTGAACTTTAACAGTAGGGTAAGTATTTGAACCAAAATCTCCCATATTCTAGTCTCAAACTAGGACTCTTTGTGGAGTGACTTCTGTTAAATAGTAGTAATCAGCCAGTGCTGGGTGAGTCATGCAAGTTGCATAGTAGCAAGCCACCTGGTAGTTGCTGCCAGGCCTGATCCCGCTAAGACCTCCCTCAAAATGCCAAAACAGCCCTGAAAAAGGCCCTTCCCTTCCCCCTGCCTTTTACTGATGGAAACCAAGGCTGGCAATACTATTATAGTGCCTAGCAACTCCCACAATGGCCACTCAGGGCATTCATTTCATAAAGCTACAGGTTCTGCTTCTGTCATTTTGAGGGGTTTACCCCTCCATCCCCCCCCCTTTTTTTTAAGATTTCAGATTTTTCTGTAAACTTTTTTCAGATTCATAGAAAGAGCTGTCTTGTATGTTCATGGCTCCAATTTCTGGATTTATATATCTGCACATTGGCCACATTGAGAATTAGATATACTGGCTTTATGTGAACCATCCAGTTCGTACTCCACTCTCCTGCAATTTGAAATGGTACATACTGCTCATGGTAAATACTGCTTATATTTCAACTTGTTCGACTTAGAACGTCTAAGTAAAGTTTTACAGGACCACACTACAAATCTTCCTAGGGTAGCCTATGTTCTCTAGCTGCTTAAAACTTAAGAGAAATAAGATATGTTTGAGGGGGGGGGGGACCTAGTATAAACCTGCTAAAACATTCACTCTTCTTACTGCCTAATACATTTATTCATGGCCTCTATATATTCTCCATTATATCCTTTCTTTCATGTCTTCCTTTTTAATAATATTGCTTATGTGAAAATTGCTGGATAAATTATTCAATTCTCTCTATAATCTAGCATATTGGCTGTAAAACTGCTAACCTACCTCTGTAAATACATTTTTAACAATAATTTAGTTCTGTCTCATGTTAGCTTTCCCTCCTACCTTTTCCTCCGACTGTCCTAACTTAAGCTATGTATTGTTTGTGAGGCCCACAGTGAAGAATAATATTTGGTTTCTGTTTATGGCCTGATGAAGGCAATCTGTTTAGGAGATGCATGCATACACTTATGTTCCATACCACACAAAATTTCATTGGCATTAAATTTAAAAATTAGTATGGGCAGTTAATTAATTCTTAATCACAGCTCCACAAATGCCTATTCGCCATCCACACATAGCTATGCAAAATGGGGATGTTCAAGAGCATGGTCCACTGGGAAGTTCTCCTACACCAGACTCGTTGACGTGCATGTAAGGAGCTGCGCTTGAATGCCTCAGCATAGCTTTCTTTCATTTCACGAGGGCATGTAGGTAGGGGGCAGTGCATGTTTGATTGCCCTCCCCATGCACATTGATTTCAATGCACATAATGTGTGTTGAGCACTAAATAAGGGGAGTGAGGGTGAAGGACTATGGGATTAGAAGGAACATGTTACAGAGATATTGTCGAAGGCTTTCACGGTCAGAGTTCATTGGTTCTTGTAGGTTATCCGGGCTGTGTAACCGTGGTCTTGGAATTTTCTTTCCTGACGTTTCGCCAGCAACTGTGGCAGGCATCTTCAGAGTAGTAACACTGAAGGACAGTGTCTCTCAGTGTCAAGGGTGTAGAAAGAGTAATATATAGTCAGAAAGGGGGTGGGTTTGAGCTGAGTATTGTCCTGCAAAAGTATTGTCCTGTAAGTATCAAGATAATGTGCTAATGAGGGTATGGTATGTTAATATGGAACCATTGTATCCTGAAGTGATCTGTTAATGTGTGTAATCCAAAACTAATCTGTATGGCTATTGTTGAATGTTGTCTTTGTCTGGAGGTTTTTCAGGGCAGGAAGCCAAGCCTTATTCATTCTTAAACTCTCCTCTTTTCTGTTAAAGTTGTGCTGATGTTTGTGAATTTCAATGGCTTCTCTGTGCAATCTGACAAAATAGTTGGTAGAATTGTCCAGTCTTTCAGTGTCTTGGAATAAGACCCTGTGTCCTGTTTGTGTCAGTCCATGTTCAGCCACTGCTGATTTCTCAGGTTGGCCAAGTCTGCAGTATCTTTCATGTTCTTTTATCCTTGTTTGTATGCTGCGTTTTGTGGTCCCGATGTAAACTTGTCCACAGCTGCAAGGTATACGATATACTCCTGCAGAGGTGAGGGGGTCTCTTTTGTCTTTTGCTGATCGTAGCATTTGTTGTATTTTCTTGGTGGGTTTAAACACTGTTTGTAGGTTATGTTTTTTCAAAAGTTTCTCCATCCTATCAGTGACTCCTTTAATAAATGGCAAGAATACCTTTCCTACTGGAGACTGTTTTTCTTGAGTTTTCTGATTTTTGTTTGGTTTAATGGCCCTTCTGATTTCATTCTTGGAGTAGCCGTTTGCTAGCAGTGCGTGATTTAGATGGTTAGTTTCTTCCTTGAGAAACTGTGGTTCACAGATCCGTCTTGCACGGTCCATTAATGTTTTGATTATTCCTCTTTTCTGTTGGGGGTGGTGGTTGGAGTTTTTGTGTAAGTAGCGATCTGTGTGAGTTGGTTTCCGGTAGACCTTGTGACCTAACTGAAGGTTTGATTTACGGATGACAAGGGTATCAAGAAATGGGAGTTTACCCTCAATTTCCTTTTCCATGGTAAACTGAATGTTTGGATGGATATTATTAAGATGGTTTAGAAAGTCCATTAATTTTTCTTCACCATGGCTCCAAATGGTAAATGTATCATCTACGAACCTGAACCAGACTGTAGGTTTGTAAGGTGCTGATTCTAATGCTGTCTTTTCAAAATATTCCATGTAAAAGTTTGCTATTACTGGACTGAGTGGACTTCCCATAGCTACTCCATCAATCTGTTCATAAAATTCTTGATCCCATAGGAAATAACTTGTTGTCAAACAATGGTGAAATAAGGCTGTTATATCTTCTGGAAAAATCTGGTTAATCAATGAGATTGTGTCTTTAACTGGAACCTTGGTAAAGAGGGATACAACATCAAAACTGATTAATATATCCTTTGGATTGAGTCTTAACGGACTGATTTTGTTGATGAAGTGAGTTGAAAACTCAAGAAAAACAGTCTCCAGTAGGAAAGGTATTCTTGCCATTTATTAAAGGAGTCACTGATAGGATGGAGAAACTTTTGAAAAAACATAACCTACAAACAGTGTTTAAACCCACCAAGAAAATACAACAAATGCTACGATCAGCAAAAGACAAAAGAGACCCCCTCACCTCTGCAGGAGTATATCGTATACCTTGCAGCTGTGGACAAGTTTACATCGGGACCACAAAACGCAGCATACAAACAAGGATAAAAGAACATGAAAGATACTGCAGACTTGGCCAACCTGAGAAATCAGCAGTGGCTGAACATGGACTGGCCCAAACAGGACACAGGGTCTTATTCCAAGACACTGAAAGACTGGACAATTCTACCAACTATTTTGTCAGATTGCACAGAGAAGCCATTGAAATTCACAAACATCAGCACAACTTTAACAGAAAAGAGGAGAGTTTAAGAATGAATAAGGCTTGGCTTCCTGCCCTGAAAAACCTCCAGACAAAGACAACATTCAACAATAGCCATACAGATTAGTTTTGGATTACACACATTAACAGATCACTTCAGGATACAATGGTTCCATATTAACATACCATACCCTCATTAGCACATTATCTTGATACTTACAGGACAATACTTTTGCAGGACAATACTCAGCTCAAACCCACCCCCTTTCTGACTATATATTACTCTTTCTACACCCTTGACACTGAGAGACACTGTCCTTCAGTGTTACTACTCTGAAGATGCCTGCCACAGTTGCTGGCGAAACGTCAGGAAAGAAAATTCCAAGACCACGGTTACACAGCCCGGATAACCTACAAGAACCAATGTTACAGAGACTTTAGTGAAGAAAAGCCACTCTGGATCTTGTCAGAGCCTGGATTAGAGACCTCCTGGGAACCAGAAATATACCACTGTGATTTCCATGCTAGAAGAAAAGCAGGATATAAATGTATTAAACAAACTAGTAGTATCCTTGGTGTGCCAGTGCAGAAATGGAATGTACAGACTGTTAGTGAACTGTGACCTTGTGGAAGAGGTTTCCATAAAATCTGAGCTGTATCTTCAGGACTGTGAGGTTTTCACATGGCCGGACCTACATTTTTTTTTTAAGGGGGCAAAAGTACAAAAATGACTGTCCCCGTATATTATACACATATTTTATATATACATATATAATCAATGTATATAATATACGTATATAACCAACAACTCCTTTAAATGATAGAATAAATTGTGTTGACCTCTAATCATTTCCAATCCTATCTGTCCACTCCAGTCATCTTTGGAGGCCCTGCTTCGGGCGCCCCTGCTATCTAGGGTTGCCAGGTCCCTCTTCGCCACCAGCTGGAGGCTTTGGGGGGTGCAGCCTGAGGAGGGCGGGGTTTGGGGAGGGGAGGGACATCAATGCCATAGAGTCCAATGGCCAAAGCGGCCATTTTTCTCCAGGCAAACTGATCTCTATTGGCTGGAGATCAGTTGTAATAGCAGGAGATCTCCCGCTAGTACCTGGAGGCTGGCAACCCTACTGCCAATATGGTAAAATATTTAATATTTATCTGGATTGAGTGCTTTCTAGCCTCCTTTGAAAGAGGGACAAAAGCAAAAAGAAAATAGGGCCTTCCCAAATGAAATGTATCTTTTAAGCATTTTATGGTCTGCTTCTGGCCCAAGGATCACCTTATCTAGATCATTTTGGCTGCTCTGTACGTATTTTATGCTGCTATTCCCTGGGTTGTTTTAGTGGTGTTGGCCTGTTTGTGTTTTTATTTAATGGATGCGTTCTAGTGGTTTCGTTTTATTATCTTTGCTATAAACTGCTCAAGCAGGCTTCTGGAGTGGTGGTGTATACATTTTCTAAAAAAAATAAAATTAAAGATAAGGGTGAGAGGATGGGCACAAAAAGGCAGGACAAAAATGGTAAGAGCTACTTTCAAAGTGGGCAGGGAAGAGGGAGAAAGGAGGATCCAGGCGATGCCCCTTGCAATGAAAAGCAAACTACAAAGAAAACGAATGCAAAAGATGAAGAGATTTGAATTCAGGCAGTTCAAATGGGAAAGGTGTGTGTGTGTGTGTGTGTGTGTGTGTGTGTGTGTGTGTGTGAGGGGGGTTGACAATACAGATGAAATGTAATTAGGGAAGTGGGGGGGGGGGGAGAAAAGCATCTTAGAAAAAACGAGTCAGGCTGAGGATACCGAAGAAAAAATATAGGGACGTGAAAAGCTGAACTTGGGGGCAAGAGAAAGCTGCAAGTGGGGGAAGGAATAAAAGCCTCAAGTTTGAAGAAAAGCCTCCTGTCCCTTTTTATTAAAAAGGGGGGAGGGTTAGACAAGGGATGGGGAAGTTGTTTCCTTTTCCAGCAGTGAAAAAAGGAAGGACAAGGAATCGAGCACATCCATATGATTGCATTTGGTAGTGGTGGTGGGATTTCTGGCAGCTCTTAAGGAAAAGGGATGGGGGGGGGCACCAGCTCTCTCCCCTCTTTCTTCCTCAGCCCTGCTGCTGATAAGCATTCTGGATGAGGTGCTGCCTCCCTTTGCAGCCAGACTCCTGACGAGGGTAGCAACGAGGTCTGAGCAGTGAAAGGTAAAATAGACAATTCTTTAAAACATATAAATACAAAATACACCCAGCACAACCAGGGAGGAGAGCCAATAACAGTTACTGGAGCATCACGTTTTGCTGATATTCAACGCACTTTTCATGCATTGGTCAAGTTAATGCTTAACAGTGGTCCTATATTGTTCTTTCTGTATAAGAGGCTTTTTTCACTTTTGTAAATATTGTACATACCATTTTTGTAAGACACATTAGAATAGATAGTTTAGGAATTGTTTCACGTTATATTGTTGTATGATCTTGTTTGTGGAGATAGAATTAGTAAAAACTGTTTGCATTTGAGCGCGTACTTATATTTTGTATAACTAACAGATTAGTACGTTTGATACATTTATTTGTTTAGCCTCCAGGTAGTGGCTGGAGATCTCCTGCTATTGCAACTGATCTCCAGCCGATAGAGATCAATTCACCTAGAGAAAATGGCCGCCTTTGGCAATTAGACTCTATGGCATTGAAGTCCCTCCCGTCCCCAAACCCTGCCCTCCTCAGGCTCCGCCCCAAAAACATCCCACTGATGGAGAAGAGGGACCTGGCAACCCTACCACGAATACAGAAAAGCAGTCTTTGACGCTCAAATCAAGTCCCACCTCTTTAAATGCTGCTCTGTAATTGGGTTACCGTGAGAGAATTGGGTTACCCCACAACCCAACCGCCGCATAAGAAAGCGTTTTAAGAACAAAAAACAAAAAACGGAGCAATCTGAAAGAAGGGGGGTGGGAAGAAATCCAAGCCTTTTCTTTAAAAAGCCTATATTTTGCTCAGAAAGAGCTCCAAGGTAGCAGGAAGCACTTGAATCCCTGCCTCTTTACACACTGCTTTGTGATTGGCTGTGAGAGAAGAGAATCTTCTGTGTTTCCCCCTAATGCAGTATGCACACTCCGTGACTCTGGAATGAGCCAGGATCAACGGTTTAATTCGGACCAGAAGAGGAATGGGAAAAGCCGGGTTCGTTTTGTGTCGAAACAGCGTTGAGCTTTCAAGGAATGAATCAACATGCATACTGAAAAATTTGATCCTGGCTGAAACAGGGAATAAAGGAGGTTAAAGCGACCATGCACAAATGACCAATGATAGAGAGAGAGACAGATGAATCTCCCTGTGGAGGGAGTTCTGAAGTTTTGATGCCACAACCGAAAAGGCCATTTCTCAGGTTGCCCCCTTAGCCTCAGCTGGCAGGGGCATCTGAAGTAGAACCCAAAAGATGGCTGGCATAGTTTCATATTGGAGAAGGAGGTTCTTCTGATATGCTAGTGCCAGTCCATATAGGGTTTTAAAGGTTTATACCAGCATCTTGAATTAACCCAAAAACAAATTGGGAGCCAGTGATGATGTAACAAGACTGTAGCGTTATGGTCCCTATGGCTCACTTTAGTCAACGTTTTGGCCACAGCATTCAATACCATTCTGTACCAACTGTAGCTTCTAGACAGTCGTTAAGGTTAGTCCCATGTAGAGGACATTGCCGTAATCTAATATAGATGTTACCAAGACATGAACCACAGTGGCAATATTTTTCCCTTCCAGGAGAATGAGAATGTACCACTTCTGTCTTGCATTATGGGACTGGCTTTCATTTTTTATGTTGGGGTGGATGTATACAGTGCTGCAAATTGTCTGTTTGGAGCAGTGGATTTGGGGCGTCCCAAACTGAAAGCATGGTACAAAACATCTCTCTGTGTATGTACGTATTTACTGGAAGATTATGTATAAATCACTAATCTTGATTTGCACCAAAGGTATGTTTATTTTGTACCATGCTTTCAGTTTGAGATTGTGTGTGTATGTGTATATCTGGACAATTCTAAATGAATGGAAACAGAATGGAAAATATAGTTATTGTATTGAATAGGGTTTGTGATTTACAAACGATAAACTGCCAAGAAATGTAAAGACCCTAATAAGCATCATGCTCATATTTTACACTAATGAAAATGGAACCAGCAGTGAGCATTGATGGTTTGGGTACTCTGGAATATTAAAACATTTGGAATGGATTTGCTCTGTGAAAAGTTTCTCTTCCTTGGTGTGCATTGCACAAATTAAGAGTACACTGAATGGTTTCCACTAATTACCAAACAATGCTTGATAGATCCTGGTGGACAATGCACAAGCTAATATCCTATATGTCCAGTCAACTGTTTCACCCCTTTCCTCTGCATTTTTTGTCATTTTTCAAATTCCCACATATAGCACAGCAAAGCCATTTAAATAAAAAAGGCCAAATGGAATGCTGAGAGCAGGTTTGATCTAACTCAACCTTTTCAAATTACTACACAAATTTTCGACATATGAATTTAACTGTGTGTTTCCCCCCCACACCATAAACAGGACAAATAAACACTATATCATTTTTACACTTGAACTGTATTATGACTTTAATGCAGGCTTAGGTGAGATGAGGTCAGAGGATACAATTAAATGGATCTGGTACCATCTGGATGTTAGGATCTCTTTAACCATGCTTGGGTGATTTATCCATCAGCAACTCATGTACTGCTCCATAAAAATTGATATCTGTTTTTTTAAAGGTATTAAATACAGTATACTTTTGAAATTAGAGGCTAAAATATTGTGTAGCTGCCAGCAGGTAGTTTATTTCTTATACAGTGAAACAGAAATTCCTGATGAAGGGCTAAAATTATTATAGGGCATTTATTCTAGATGTGGATATATACAGAAAGGAAAATATGTACCTTTTGAAAGAGAGGCCCCATTACAACAAAAACTTGTAAATCATGTTAAAATCGCTGTGTGAAAATGGTTTAATATGATTACCTCCCTTGCTAAAGAGCTATATCACTCTTACACCTCTTACCCAATTAGATTCCTCTGGGCAAAGCTCTTAAAGAAAGAAATGCCACACAAAACCATTTAATAAAAAAAACTCACTAAGCCATAAGGGTTCCACAATTTTTATTTTATTACAAGTTTGCAACTAATAGTGTCTGGCATTATTCTGAATTTATTCTGTAATCAAACTAAATTGATGCAGACTCAAATATTTCAGCTGTCAACCAATAAAGGCAAAGGAATAGGAAGCAAGGGAATCTGGACAAAAAAAAAAACATTCATCAATATGCCTTTCTAAACCCCTCTCAAAAAAAGTGAAAACCAAAATAAAACATGTGCATTTTAAAAAGTAACATTTGATTATGGGCTTCCTAAAAGAGAAATAAAAAATATCCAACAAAAAGTCAACAATACTTCTGGACGGCAATTTATATAGTTTAGTAATTTCGCTGTCAATAGGATACAAATAGCACTAATATATTACTATAATGCTTCATTTTCATTAAGACATCTGCCAAGTTCTCCAACCCCTTTTTCCATTTGGGACTTGACTTATAATTGCATAATCCCTTGGGGGAATGTCAATATTATTTTAATCAATTTTAACCACAATACACTATGGATGATTACATTGCAATGTCATTTCCAAAGTTACCTCCTCCTATTAGTCATTTGCAAAGGGATAGAATTCTATGAATGTGGATAAAGTGTGTTTCAGAAGAGAAACCAACTACAGCCGGTTAAGAACAGGCAGCTGTTTCATTCAGAACTGTCATGAGCAAATATAGATATATTATGGATTCACTTTCCGATCAATAGTCAAAAGAATAATAATCTAGATTGCTTATTTATTTTTTTATAATCAGTTCTTATTCTGCACTTTTGGACTACTTACCTGTACAGAGTAATTCCACTGGCCAATGCAGCACTTTGCTTTCATTTATGTTTCAACCTGTTCATCTATCAAACAAACAAAAAAATAGTAATGAAATACCACCAATGAGTTCCACGCCTGGGCTTGGAACCACTGTTCCAAAAATTACCATCCACGGAGTGTAACTTTCTTGCTCCCTCCCCACTTTTGCTCATAATGCCCACAGAAATATTGCTCTTGGGACCCCCAGGATGGGAGGAGTTGGAGGTCTGCAGCAGGAAAGGGAAGTCGGTGAAAATCATTCCCCCTTCTGCCCATGGAAATGTTCTGAGATCCAACCCATCGACTTGAGGTTGACAAGAAATTATAATTGCAGTGAGCAATGACATCATAATACTTCCAGAAGTAGGATGAAGTGTGTGTCTCTGTGTGTGAGGAAACGATCACATATCTGACGAAGGGAGCTTTGACTCTTGAAAGCTTATACTGCAAAAATCTTGTGGGTCTCTAAGGGACTACTGGACTAGAATCTTGCTGTTCTACTGCAGACCAACAAAGTTACCCTCTGGAACAATCATATGTCTGCTTTGCTACAGACCGAGCGGTCACCATGTCCCTAGTCACTGGCATCTCATTTCACTAATAGTCATGTGAGGCGCCATTTAATACATCACGGAAGTATTATGAGAGCTGTTTTTCTGTGGGCTTTTTTCACAGCAGGGACAATTGCAGAGGCCCTTATCAGAAAACCATGGCTCCTTATCCCAGCAACGCAGTAATGTTGTGAAGGATCCACACAGCTGGCCCCACTGATGTGAGTTGTCACTTGTTTAGATTGGTGTTTTATCACCATGGAGGCTACTTTGCTTCAGGCTTCAAAATGTCTTGGATCAGTTCTTATATCTGTAGGCAGTTTATATGGAGTCACTAGATTTGTTTCCTCATGGATGCTGTTTACTTGAAAGCATTCCAATGGGTTTCAGTGGTGGTGGTATCAGACTGGGATCTGGGTTCCAATCTTCACTCTGGCAGGAAGCTCTCTGGGTGACCTTTGGGTGACCAGTTACTCTCTCTCAGCATAACGTACATCACAGGGCTGTCGTATAAAAATGGAGGAAGAGGCAACCATTTATGATGTTTTAAGTTCCTTGGAGGAAGAGTGGGATTTTAAAAAAATGTGATTGATAGATGTTCCAGAGTGTAAAGAAATCATACTGAAATGCAATAATCCTATAGTTCAGGGAGTAAAGAAATGGGGATTATTGAAAGAAAAGAGCAGAGGGGTAAATGGCTGAACATATAAGGAGTAAGATTTATTAATCAATAAAAATTAGGGACGAGATGTGGTTATCCAAGGTACATATTTCTTGCACATATTTAACATAGCAGCTCTTACACAGTCCCAAACGCCTTTAGACACTGACCTTGGCAATATTAAAGGCATAATATTTTCACAAGGATGACTTCTTCCTGAACTGAGTCTTCAATATATTCTGAACAAACAAGCTTTCCTCACCAACAGGCATACAGTAGCTATCTTCTTTCTCCACCTGTTTTTTCTTGAATGAGCACATTTCTTGTGTATTTGGGGCCTTTCAAATGTGATGTGTTATGCACACACAATTCTACTGACAAAACTATAAACCATTTGTTAATTGTTGCCAGCCGGACAGGTGCATTTTCTTTATAAATTGCTATGCAGAAGCTGCATGTCTAATATGCTGAACATATATTTGAAATTATTACGTACTGTTTGTACCTCGTGGTACAGGCCATCCTGTTTCCACCAGTCAGTAGCAAAATTCTTCAATGTCAGGATAGCACCAAAGGTACTTTAATACGGAGCCAACCGTTTGGATTGTTGCTTTTTCAGTCGATTGCAGGAACACACAGAATTCAGCTCTGGTTCACGTTCATCTCTTGGACCTAGTTCAAGCAGTTGTAATGGATGCTTCAGTGTAATCTCCACAGCCATACTTAGAAGAATTGGATGTAGTTTGTGAGAGATAAACAGACTATATGGTCGTACATGTAAATAGTTGCTGGAATTTGAATGTGAATGGCTTATCTGCTCTTTTCAAACTGTACACTTGTACAGGAATGGAATGGAATAGAATGAAAAGGAAACTCAGGAATGGTATGTGAATATGGAGAGAAACCACAGGAAATCCAATCACATGTTTTCAGGTTCAAGTGAAGTGCTGGGGCCTAATCCATAGAGAGAGATGTGGGCAGACAACACATTTGGTAGCCATTCTGGCTTCTGGCATGGGGCCTGGTGAGGTTCCTATTGGTTGGCTGCTGGCATTCAATGGCACACGGTACAACTCAGGTGAGCACCCTCAGACCAGAAACCTGGGACCTTGGTGCCTTGCAGTGACCTTGATCAGGAGTCCCTTGAGAGGTGCCACTATCCTTGACCTATAGACCTTTTGGCTTTGGGGATTGGATGTGGCACACCTCTCTCAAGCACTAAAGAAGACTCGGTAAGGAGGAGCATGAGCCATACCTATGTGATGGCTCAGGGCTCCTAGCCAGGGTGGCCTCACCCTAAGACCTGGGATGCACAAAACAGAGGAGGCCTGACTCTTCTGCACCCCACCAGTTGCCCACACTGCAATTAGCTCTGGGAGTTTTGGCCTGTGTGCACTGCAGATCCCTCTTGAGCAATAAAATAAAGTTGGCCCTTTGATTATCCCAGGTCTGGTGTTGGCTTCCTTTATTCTTCATCTGCGGACAAAGAACCAGTGGCCCAAAGGGAAGCCACCAGCTATCATTTTCTCCAGCCCCACTAATTGCTATTTGCCAAAAGGGTTAAAGAAATTCTGAATATTTTACTACGTGAATCCTGTCAGTGAGCTGCATTCGGAATTCCCGTTTAAAAGACATGTAATTGCTTCAGATTCTTTATATTATCATAACTCTTCAAAATTGATTGGTTTTAGGTTTATGGGAAAATATGCAAATGTGCAGAGAAATATGACACACATTTCTCATTGTGGAATTAAAAGTAGTTTTCCGAGGATCCATTTGATTGCATTTGATTACTGAACAAAATCTAATTATTTAAGATACACGTTCTTAGGTTTCTGGAGGGGCTTTCAGTAGGAAGCAGTATTTGGTATACTTGATTATTGTTTGCCAGCATTTGTGTGGTTTATTCACATATATTTTGACAGGCCAGAATATTAGTTATGAGTAATTTCCATAGGGTTCAACTGAATGTTCTCCAGGGAACATTTGGTACGAGGGTGTGTGTGTGTTCTTTCAGGGCGGACTGAAATTTCAAGAAAGGCCTCTGAAAATACATTTGGTTCACTGAATTTTCTGATTGGCTGCAGTTTCAATGCTATTGTTTTGTTTAAAATAGTACTTCCTCATAGTAAGTGCAACCAATCAGAGATTACATGATAATATAACTAAGAGCAAACAAAGCTAGTTTGGAGTGAAATCAGTACCTATTTAGGATGCATTGCCCTCAGTCTGAACTAGTTTTGTTAGCTGTCAGTGATGTCATCATATAGTCAATATAATTGGCTGGATGATGACATTACAGTTATTATGAAGAAGGGCTACTATTCAGCCAGCTTGGGGTGTGAAGAAGTTGATAGCAGAACATCCCTGCTAATGCCTAAATGCCACATGCAGGGTGAGATGAGGCTTCTCTGAATGTTCGATAGGATGGAATACTTTCTCCTTGAACTGGGGAATAGGCAACAGCAGCTAGAGAGTCAGGGAACCTGCTAGGTGGTAAATCTAGAGGGCATTAGACAGTCAGACAATAGCCACATCATGGAAATCAAAACAACATAGGAATCAGAAAATCTAAATTGTGTCATTAGAACAGAACAGCATAGTGGGCTGCTTTGCATAAATGTTTCTAATTTGCATAAGCATCTAATTTGTGAGTGATTCTGGCTGCAACATCTTTGCGATATCTTTTGCAGTATCTTTTTGATAGCAACATCTTTTTGGTAGAATGTGTAGGTTGGTCAATGGTTGAAGGAGAGGAATTGGGATTATGGAACCCAGTGGAAGGGGCATGGAGAAGGTCAGCATTGTGAATGAGGAAACATTTCAATGAATAGAAGTCACAAAAATAGTTTGCAAACTGCCCACAGATTTTGTAATCTATTGTCCTTCTACCCAGATTAGTTTTGGGGATTATTATCCTATCCTAACCATTTTAATTTATCTGTTTTATTCCTCCAAGGAGTTCTAAGTGGTGTACTATAAATTTCTGGGTTACAAACACCTAAGAATGCACCAGAAACTGGGAAATGAGCTTTTCGGGCAGTGGGGAAGTGAAAGGGAGGAGCAATGGATGACCAAGGAAGGACCTGTAGGAGTTGAACAGTGCTGGACAGTCAGAACCAAAGCATGGTGTGTGTGTGGGGTGGAAGGTGGGGAAGGAGAGTTATTCTTTTTTTTGCCACCAAGTCACAGCTGATTTTTTGCAACACTGTAGGGTTTTCAAGGCAAGAGATGTTAAGAGGTGGTTTGCCCTTGCCTGCCTCCGCATCACAGCCCTGCTTTTCCCTGGAGGTCTCCCATCCAAATGCTAGCCAGGGTCAGGGCTGAGAGCGTGTGACTGGCCCAAGGTCACCCAGCAAGCTTCCATGGCGCGAGTGCGGATTCAAACTTGCCTTTCCCAGGTCCTAGTCTGACATCTTTACCACTACACCATGCTGGCTCTCTGGGAGTTATTCTACTCTCTTGTCGCCTCACTCTCCCCTTGCATTTCCCCACATTTTGCCCACGTTTTCAAATTCAAGATAAAACTGTTCTCTGAAAACGCAGGCGAAACGCGAGGAAATGCAAAGGGAGAGTGAGGTGACTTCTGACGATCGGAAGTATTGCATAATCAATACAAAGACCTGACGTCATCGGAGGGGTTACCACAAGTGAAACAGCCATGCATTAAAGACCAGAGCGTAACTGGTTTTCTCTCCAGACCACCAGGGTTCAAGGGCAGATGTGAAAAAGGGGACAGACTTGGGTCTATCTGTCACACCATTATAATCTCCTCCTCCTTTATGGAAGCAGGTGAATCTCTGACCCCGGATACACACTTTGTATTGATTGTGATTCGTTGTAACATCTGAATTAACAAATTTCAGTTTATTGAATAGCACTGTCCCTTGTGACCACCCAGCCACAGAGATGGCTGGGTAGAAGGATGTCCTCCATGCTGGGAGGCAGAGAAAAAGCATGAGGGTTTATATCAAGCTAGGATTGTTACTTATGGCTGGATGAGGGTTTATATAAAGCTGGGATTGTTACTTATGGCTGGTAGGCAAACCAGAGCTTTTTCGATTATAACTCTATTGTTTACAAAGTGTCTGCAATCGTCTCATTAGCTCCTATACAACAGCTATAGTTGGATCCAGTTGGGTCCCTCAAATAATAGTTATTTTTAGATTTCTAGTTTGTACTATTCTGAAAAATGATCTTAGATGGTGCTATAAATGTAAGTTAGCTGCTATTCAGTGTGGAAGAAACTCAAAGAGCGATCATGTGCATGTATTTTTAGCACACACTCCACCTGTATTTAAAATGAGTTCCTTCTATTTTCTATATTTAGAGAGCAGTTTTAAACATGTAATGAGAGTAGAACCAATGTTTGGCTCCTCGTATATATTTGTCAAGGAGGGTTTTTTTTTTTTTTTTACCATGATTCTTAAACGGCTTGGTGTAATTACTTAATCCGCCCCACTCATAAACAGTTATCATCCTTTCCCAATTAGCTACTCAGTTATAATCTGCAAAATCACTTGCATTAAAATAATCCACATGCTTTTCACAGTCCTTTCTCATATGAATACTCTGTTCTTCACAGCCACATTCATTTTCCCCAGTAACATTTCATCGGAGAATACGTCCTCCTTCAGGCACTGTAAGGAGCGGGTTCGTGTGAGTGAACTGCTGCTAGAGTTGGCTGAAGACCAGAATTGAAAAACAAATAGGTGCAAATGTCAATTTACTTGCATGCAATCAACTTCCAGTGTGTATTAAGCCCCCCTGGTGGCTCCTCAGGGAAAACAAGGAAGACTGGAAAACAACCTCTATTCTGTCATAGTTGTTTTACAGTTATGCGTTTCAGGTAGAAGTGGTCACATGATTGGGAGCCATGTCAAGGATGGAAAATAAGTGTGGCTTGCAGAAGCAATGTTTAGGAGCCACCAACTTTAACCTGGAGATGAAGACCATGTCTGGGAGGACCACCAGTGCAATCCTAAACAGCATTATACCTTACTATGACTCTTAAGCCCACTGCGCTGTTAGTCAATCGCCAAAGTGTATTTTGCTTGAGTAATAAGAAGTGGCCAGAGGCATTTGAGGTTGTTAGCTAAAAATTTCATCATGTGTAGAGAGGAACAAGGAGCAGATTGTAGATATAGCCAAAGGAGTGAAGTGAATTCTTGAAGGAAGGGAGATGCACAGATTGATAGGGGGGAAATTTGAATTTTGGCAGTAGACTGAGATGAAGCACCATTGGAGGGCAGGCTATTTGCTTTTAGGGAACTGATTGGGGTGGTATTCTGTTAGTAGCTCAAGAAGAAGGCAGCCCCCCTCATGGAGAACATGAAACCACCGCTATATATCTTGCCATAACCCAGGCTAGTATCATGTGCCACAAGCATAAAACAAGAGCTTGAAATATGTGCAGAATCAATATCTCTGTAGTTTATCTAATGGAATGTATATATTTTGATTAAAAAATTTAAAACCCTGAAATTTAATTTTCTTAATATTGACATTCTAGGTATTTATCTAATACAAGCGAAAGGTTAAATGAGACGCCAAGATAATGATAACTGGGTAGACTGGGTCTATCCATTAAAATAACTAGGTAGGCTGGCCCTGGCTAGATCTATTGTGAATTCTGCCCCGGAACTGATGCTACTTTTCTGAATAGCAATATCTGTATGCCCCCCCCCCAGAACAGCTTAAATCTCCAATATGTTCTCTGCACAAGAAAACAGATCCTGTAGAAGGCTGCCTCTGAAACATGAGTGAAACTATATATCTATACTTTTATCTATCGCATTTGGGGTTGCCAGCTCCGGCTTGGGAAATACTTGGAGATTTTGTGGATGAAGCCTGAGGGGGCGGGGTTTAGGAAGCGGAGGGACTTCAATGCTATAGAGTCCACCTTCCAAAGCGGTCATTTTCTCCAGGTGAACTGATCTCTATCATCTGGAGATCAGTTGTAATCCTAGGAGATCTCCAGTCACCACCTGGAGGTTGGCAACCGTAATCTCATTGTAATGTAGATCTTTAACTGAAATGTATAAAGTTCATTATCTCCTTTGTAAATATTCTAGATTAATTGGCTAGAAGGCTGTAGATAATTGGGTCTGCCCCTAAAAGAATGAATTTTGTTTGTTCCAACTTCAACATTAATGCTAGTTCTGATTATTTGGGGTTAAGGATTATGTCTGTGATTTTCCAGTTTCTCCACTATCTCATCTGTTCAATGTGATAATAAGGTAGAATAAAAGCAATTTTCTCCTGATGTTAATTTTTCCAAGCTTCCCTCCAGAAATGGCATTTTTAGGTATACAATTAAATTTGTATGTAAGGGATTGTGTTAGTGTTTGACAAAGGTGATTTATGTGTAAATCCTTATTGAGCTGTATCAGGAGCCATATTGGTGACTGATACTCGAAAAATGAAACGTCTTTGTATTGAAACCTTGAAGCTTCCTTTAAAGCAAAGTTTTAACAAAACAGACTTGACATATTTCATGTTTATGCTTATTTATTCTTTCCACCCCAAATCCATAAGAACAAAACCAGTCTGCCTTTTTCAGCAGGTCTAAGCACATGGAGGACTCTATAGGCACCTGTAAAAAAAACAGAACAAAACCATTCTAGTTCAGCAAAGGAGATTGATTTGTGCAAATACCAGATTGCGCAATGGAGTGTTCATGTAGGCCCACTCTTCATATGGATACATATATCTATTTAGGGTAAGGTTGCCAACCTCCATGTGGGGCCCGGAGATATCCCGCTTTTACAACTGGTCTCCACACTACAGAGATCAGTTCCCCTGGAGAAAATGGCTGATTTGGAGAGTGGACTCTATTGCATTGTGCCATGCCGAGGTCCCTCCCCAAACCCCACCCACTGCAGGCTCTACCCCTGAAATTTCCAGTTATTTCCCAACCCAGAGCTGGCAACCCTAATTTGGGGTCATTACTTATATATGGGTAGAGAAGGACTGGGTCCATTTAGTGCTGATTCTGCATTTCCCCCCCTGCTACTGATGCATTTCTCCTCAGGTTCTCTCAAGCGAAACAATGAGGGAGTTAAGGGGGATAAATATGGCTGGGGGACCAGCCTCCTTCTGGTCAACCCTTCGGATTTTCACGTGGCCTTAGTTTTCATGTAAGGACAACCGAGCAATCTTAATTCTATATTTCTTCCAGGCAAGATTGTATCCTGCGGTTTATATCTCCATGCTCTGAATTTATTAAGCATGTTGGGAAAGGCACTGAATCCTGGAAAGTACGTCTGCAGCCCAGGGGCAACCAGGTTCCTCTCAGAATGGATGTGCCATGCAGCTCTCCAATAAAATAAATTTTATATCTGGCAGGTTGTAAAGTGCTCAGGCATCGTGAAAGCTATTTCACAGGATTAAGAATTATTTCCTGAATGGCCTGCACAAACAACAGTAGTTCCAGTCTAAGGAATTTCAAATGTTTCAGAGAGAATTCTAAAGTAAAAAAAAAGGCAAGGAAAAGTGGCTGTGATACTGGTTCCTTTTGCCAAAGGCTAAAATACTATGCTCTTCTCTCTCCCAGATTTCCATTCTATGAAGGGTTAATATGCTTCCGTCGGTTTTTAAACCTCTGGCTTTTGCGCTGGCTAGAAATAGACTTGCCCTAGGCTATTATGACAACTCACTCCATTTCCACCTTTATTCTCCACCCCTATTTTCCTTTGCTACAGACCCTTAACATATTGGCTTTGAACTGGTGAATCTAAAAGTGGATCACAATATTGTCTTAAGGTGGGTCAGAAATGGTGGCTTTACTGCCATTATTTTGATTCATTGTTGCTACATAAAGGGGAAGAAGAGATTTATTTTAAGAGCAGGAAAAAGATGTTAAGGGACACAAATGTCACACGTAGAGAGAGAGAGAATGGAAGGGATGCTAAATATAAAAAAATGAGTCCTACTTTGTAGGCTGCCCAACTTGGATGGCCCAGTCTACCTCCAATTTGTCAGATTTCAGAAGCTAAGCAGGGTTGGCCCTAGTTAATATTTGGATGGGTAACCAACAAGGAATTCCAGGGTCGCTATGCACAGGAAGGCAATAGCAAACCACCTGTTAGTCTTTTGCCTTGAAACCCCTAGGGGGTCTCCATAAGTTGGTTGCAACTTGACAGCACTTTACACACACGCACAGTAGGTTGGGCTGAAGGTCGATTGCAGGTTAGAAAGTTTGCCCTAACACATTCTTTAGGCCCTTATCTATACTGACAGCAGTAGTCAGCTGAAGTAATTGTTTAGTCAACCTACAAGTGGTTCGTCACTCTACATTTCCTGCTTCCCCTTTTTAGGCAATAGAGTTTTCCCTCCTAGATTCCTATTGTCACAAGTGCCGATGCAAAATGTCCATGTTTTGTGCCGGGACATTGGCTGGCATGGGGCCATTGGGGATGATTCCCAGTTCCGCTGGTCACACTTAATTGATGCTGTCTTTTTGTTTCCCTGGCTCCACAGAACCAGTACAGCAGAAATGCTCATAGCTCCCTGTTGGCCACAATGTTTTCAGTTTCCCACTCTGTGGATTACTTCTGATGGGGATTTGGGGTACGTCCTCAAGAAGAGGATCTGATCATGGTACGGCCCCTACTTTGCCTTGAAAAGGGCATTTGACAAAGGACTATGACATCCTTTGTGGTTGCCCATCTCAGCTCAGACAGGGGAGAACCATGTCAGACAATGGCTTCCATGCTCAAGGATGCTCATGTCAGGAGCCGATGGCACTTTAAATACAGTGATGCCAGATTGTTTAGGGCTTTATAGGAAAGAACCAGCACTTTTAATTGAGCCTGGAAACAAACAGAAACCCATGCAGTGACTTAAGCACTTGTGGGATACATTGCCTATAATCTGTGCATTGTGGTTTGAACCAGCTGATTCTTCTAGACTATCTTCAAAAGCAAGCACATGTAAAATGCATTGTGATAATCCCCACTGGGAATACATTGCAATAACTTAACCTGGATTTACCAGCATGGATAACAATGGCCCTATCTGTAGCTTTTGTCACCTATAAGACAATGCTAAAACCAAGCTGTGTGTGTGTGGTGGAATATGATGGGGAGTGTTGGGTGAGGGATGACATTTGGGAATGGGCCAGAGCTGAGTGATAGAACACATGCTTTGTAAGCAGAAGGTACCACATTCTGGTTCCCTTCATCTCTAATTCAAACACAGTAGACAGTCGGACATCTTCAAGAGATTCTGCCCACCAGAGTAGATCAGGATCTCACTTTGTTAAGCCTATGGGCACTTTTATTTATTATTTATTTATTTTATTGCACTTTTACCCCACCCTCCCCAGCCCAAAGGCCGGGCTCAGGGCAGCTCACAAACAGAATTACAGTAAAAACAATAAAATATTAAAATACAATTTAAAATACACTTTAAAAGAGCTCGGACCATTTCAATAATAATGCCCACGATGACGCTAGAATAAAAAATAATGATCTGCAGTTGGGCAATTAGATGTAATCACCTCCAAGATGGTATAAGTGTGTGTGTGTGTGTGGGGGGGGACTCAGCAGTGGGGGAGGAGAAGAGATATTTTTGGAATGCTGAGAACATTGAGTGGTCACCAATGCAAGTTGGCTACCCTGGAGGGCATAGCCAACCACAAGATGGCTGCCATGGGGGTTGCAGCCAGTCACAAAATATTGGGAAGTTCTAAGCTAAATATCTTTATTTGATGGAGACTGCTGCTTCTGGTGTTCCCTCTAGATACTAAGGTGATGCTTTCTTGGCTCTTCTGAAGCACCTCCTGTTCCAATAAGCCAAGACTGACTCTTTTGTTTGTTAAGAGATCTTTTGGAGAGAGCACTAGGAAAGACATTACAGGCATCGTTGTGCTTACAGGCACCGTGTTGAGGGGATCAACAATGTAGAACACTCAGTATACTCAGTATGCTGAGTCAGACTAGCGTAAGCCATGGGTCTCACACGGGCAGGGCCGGTGCAACCATTAACCGAACTAGGCAGTCACCTAGGGCTCAGACCTCAGAGAGGTGCAGAACTGGCCTGATGGGCACAGTTTTAAAGAGATTAGTTTCTTGAAAAAAATGCAACTGACAATTTATACTTTTTATTTTAAGATAAGTACAACAACAGTGTTATGAAAACTTATAAAAAGTTTTGTGCTTTTATTTTTTCTAGAAGACAACTGTTTTTGAAAATTGGTTAGCAGTGGGAGGGTTACAAGTTGTTAGCTTTGCCTAGGGCACAGAAATGACTGGCATTGCCTAGGGCACAAAAATGACCCTGCCCACAGGTCTCTGGGTACAAAGGATTTTTGCAAACCTTCTTTGGGTTGTGAGGAGTTAGGTTTTGCCCAGTATCTCCAAATGAAGTATTGTACAGTGCCAGCCTAAGCAGAGTTACACTTTTAAGCCAACTGACATCAAGGTGCAATTCTCCTTACTATGCAGACCAAATATGGGACTATGTGTTATTGCTCCTACCTCTCTTTTCCCATACCACTCCTAACTTGAGTTCTGGAAACCAATCTCTCTCTCTTTGAAGTGAGGGCAAAATGCTTATGCAAAAATTAAAGCAGATTCCAGCTGTCATAAAGACAATATTTATGACTTTCCCACATGCAGAGAAGGGTATCTTAACAGACCAGTTGCCCTGTCCTACCTAAACAAACTTGGATTCTCTTGTGATTTACTGGCCTAGTAAGATTCCAGGTACACTATTGTTTCTTTCTGCAGGCACTTTAGCAAACCCAGCAAACAGCTCACTAGAGAAAAGTTGTCACATCTCCTGATTCATCAACATTTTCCTACTGCAGTTGCTCTACCTGTGCCATCTGTGTTTAGCACTTACAAAGAAACCTCTTTGCAACTGCCATACAAATCAGGGGCATGCTGAAGGTCACACTGAAGGGAATTTCAGGACCCCGAGAAGATGTTCCGCTGCAAGGTGGTAAGCAATAACAGCATCCCTACACAAGTTCTCTAAAATCCCAAGCTGGTCCTCCCCAGCCTGGAGCTGCTGAGAGTCCACTGGGAAATGTGTATTATGCCTGGGTTAATTTACTGATTAATCTCTAGTCAGTGGTTTGTGCTTTCCCCAGATGGCCAATTAAAATTTACAACTGGCAGAACAGTGCCCTGTTGGCAGACTGCTGTGGGGCCAAAGCTAGAGGCGGTGACAGAAGGCATGGGCCTAGGTTTTTGCCTTTGGAAAAAAAATTAAGCCACCAGCTTTAATCAGAAGTAGCGTCGAGGAGCCAGGTCGATGCAGGAAATGTGGGATGCTTGCCGGAGTCTGCCACTTCGCTGCTATTTACTTTCTGACACTCCCAGGGCTGCTCCAGCCTTCTCGGCATCATCGGTTTTACCAACAGCAAATACAGCTGACAAAATCAGCCAGGGGGCACAACTGATTTAACAGCTTTTGAAATGTAATAGCCTTCCGCCCCCTCCCCTCCCCTCCCCTCCCCTGATTTGCAGTCCCCAAGGATTGATAGTCTAATATCATTCACTTCCTCACAAATATATAAAACATTCACAGTTGTTTGCGTAAATCAAAGACAAAGTGCCGCATGAGAAGCTCATAATAAGTAATGCTGTGATTCATATAAAAAAATAACATACTTTTATAGCAATAGTTTGCGGGGGGGGATATATTCGCCGACTTTCGTTGCTGCGCCTTCGTTCCCGAATTGTGTTGGCACATGAATCTGAATCAAATACGACGGCAAACCATTTCAGGTCAATTTTAAATCATGACACCATTTCATCCAATCTGTTATTTTTAGAGTGTAGTTTTTCCAAACATGTCCCAGTTATTTCAATTGGTAAATCCAAGGCATTTTTTTTACAAATCTGGATTATATAATTTCTTGAATATAACAAATAATAGACTAAGTAATGACATATGTGATCATTTGTAATTTTGGAGTCCCCCAAGTGCCAGAGGTACAACATATCAAACCATAAAAACTGTAAAAAACATACTGAGACTGGTTCTACCATCATATTGTGCAATGAAATCGCAGTGGCTATACACGTGGAACAGGCGACATAATTTGTCACATCTTTTTTATTGTTTGTAAGTTGGCTTCATGAATATTGATGGTAAACTTAATAACGACAAATCCCAGGAGCATAGTGAACTACTGCAGCACAATCGGCAAAATGCCTATTAATACTGAAGGAATTAGATGCAGAGACTAGACAACAACAACCACACACACCACACAACCGAAATCAGCCACTCCCAGAAATACTTCCCCTTCACTCTGGCATAAAAATATAGTAGTCTGTGTTATATGACCACACTAAGCAAAGTTTGGAGGCTCCCTCCAGCTTAAGGAGCTTGCTTCCAACTTAAGTGAGTTTTCCTCCAAGAGAAAAGCTATTAAACTAGGCGGGAAGGTCCTTAGACTGGAAGAACTTCCTCCAGCCTAGTTAAAATACTGCCCATTTTAAGACTAGGGATTTATAGTGTGGTATAATTTAATATATGCAGATAATTTAGCAATTCCAAATATTACCACAGGAACACAGTGCCACATCCCAGGACATGATGATTCTCCAGGATGTGAGCTTCTAGTGGCTGGAAGAATCACTTCTCGCATTACTGCCAGGCAATCTCAACAGGATGACTTGAGAACTGGATATCTTGGTTGTGAAAAGGCACGAAGTATAGGAGGATAGGAACAGTATTATTCTCAGCTGCCCTTACTTCCTCTAGCCACAGACCCCACAATAAGAACTCTTAGATTGGGATTGGATGCTCCTTTCCTTCTTTCCTTCCAAAGACCAGCAGCATCCCAGCTTGTTACTTGGTGATTACCGTATTTTTCGCTCCATAAGACGCACTTTTTTCCTCCTCAAAACTGAGGGGAAATGTCTGTGCGTCTTATGGAGCGAATGTGTGAGACTCCGGCCCCGGGGAGAAGGGCAAAGCTGCCTAGGCAGCGCAGAGCAGTTTAACCTCCCCCCTCCCCCTGTGCTTCCCGGTCCCGAGGCTCAGCTGTTGGTCTCAGCTGAGCCTCGAGACCGGGAAGCGCGGGGGGGAGAGTGCTGAGGTTAAACTGCTCTGTGCTGCCTGCCCAGGCAGCGCAGAGCAGTTTAAACCACCACCGCCCCCCTTCCCGGGAATCCCAGGAAGGGGGGCGGTGGGTCTTTAAACTGCTCTGCGCTGCCTGCCCAGGCAGCGCAGAGCACTTTCCCCCCCTTCCCGGTCCGATGCTCAGCTGTTGGGCTGGGGGGGAAGTGCTCCGTGCTGCCTGGGCAGGCAGTGCAGAGCAGTCCCAGCTTGCCATCAGGACGGGGAATGCCAGCTTGCGCCGTCCCCTGGCGCACGTGCCCAGCTGGCCTTCGCTCCATAAGACAATTTTTTAGAGGAGGAAAACAAGATTTTTTCTTGTTTTCCTCCTCTAAAAACTAGGTGCGCCTTATGGTCAGGTGCGTCCTATGGAGCGAAAAATACGGTAATCCATTGATGATTAATCCATTGATGTTTCCATCTCTAATAAATTCACCTGCGTTGACAACTGTGTGCTCTGAGAGGGCTGAAGAAAATGGTGACAAGCTTTGGGAAAACGCTTGTTATTTATTCTTCCTGCCCCTCTGAGTTTTGCAGAAGGGTAACATAAAGACCCAAAAATGTGCCACGCAAATGCTTGAGACAATATCTAGTACCTTCTGACTAGAAGCATAATGCCCTGTTCCATTTATCATATAGTTCTTATGTGGGAAATCTCTCCCAGGCTGAAGAGTATTCTAATTCTTACCTTTATGCAGAACATAACACACCTGACAAAGACAAAGTAGAAGAAAATGGTATGTATGAGACTTTCAGCCGAAAGGTCAGTCTGCATAATTTGAAGCTTTGCCGCTTGCCTTTGCCCACAACTTACTTCCACAGTGGTTGCAGGAGTTAAAATACTTAATCTGCCGCTACCTATTCCCCCCTCCCCCGGCAGCCAGTGAAAAATAAAAGTATGAAATGCATACATTTTGATATGCTATAACCTAGACATTAGACATTGTAAATATCTTTACATATAAGTAACTCATCATGTCATGAGGAAAGATGGACCCCGGCACTTGATTGTTCTGCTTTTTTAAAGTCTTTGATAGGCATTTGAGAATGAAGCTTTTTGTTCATCTGATTTAGGATTCAACAAAATAACACAGCAATCCATAAAAACAGAAGTGGACAATGCTGAAAAGGTAGACTTGATTTAGAACATCTTGCTCAAGGGACCTTTTCAGACATTAGGATTGTGCTTACCAGGAGCCTTCTTTTAGCACATACTGGAAGCATGCACTGCCCACAGTCCTCCTGATACATGAAGCTGCTGTGGTATCTAAAAGGGACAATGTGTGGAAAATGCTCTGTATACCCTAAATGGAACCCTGATTTTTCTGGATTCTCATTTGCATGTACCAAAGCTGAAAAATCATATATTGCCTCTTTCAGACAATAAGTCGGCCATATTCCTTGATGGTTGCCATCTTCCTGGTATGTGTGCACTGTGACGTGTGAAAAGGGTTAAAATCCCAAATCACCACAATTAAAGATATTTGTTAAAGGGAAGATGTGAAGAAGAAAAGGAGTGCAAACAGTCCCAGCGTTGCCTAACACTGGGTAGCATATACATAGCAGAAAACTAGCATACAGGAACTGCTTTATTGGAATGAGAATGTGTGGGGGATTTGTATGCACGAACCATTGCAAATGGAGTATCCTATGTGTGGCTCTTCCTTGCAAAATCCATAAGGATTGATTATCCCAATGCAACAGTTTTAGTTGGCTTTATTCTTGGAAGGCGAAAAAACAAATAAACATCCAAAAGACTTTGGACTCAGGAAATTTTCTGGATTGCGTAACTTCCTTCAGGGTTGTATAGTAACTCTGCCTATAGTAACCCAATATTATTCTGCATATATTTACATTTCATGCTAGGGGTGTGCATTAAAAACATGAATACACCTGGTTCTTTAATATTGTTACCATTACTTGCAAACACTGGAAAATTAACATTATTAATATTTTTTTAAAAAACAGCTAAAATCTAGCTTAGACTTCCAAAAGGTCATAGAGAGGAGACAAAGTGAGGATGCAGCAGATATGTTAATAATAGTTCACCAATCAGCAGTAGTCTTGCCATTCAGGAGGACTGGTTTGCAAAGTGTTGTTACACCAACCATTAGCTTGGTGGGAGGGCTTTGATTATGTATAGATACGGTGGCTGCTTGCTGTCCTGTCTATGAGGCATGAGGGAAAGCATTTTGCTTGTAATATACTGGCCTGAAGGCAAATCCAACAACCTCCCTCCCCACTGTTAGGCAGTGTGTGTACCCCAGTCAGTGTGTACTACACTCTCAATCTTTGTCTGCTGCAATCAGTAACATAGACAGAAAAGAGGCTAGGGCCAAAACAGCTGAGGAACGAGAGGACGGTGCTGAGGATGGATCCGGGATCTCTTGACAGTGTTTTTAATTTTCCTTTAAAAGCTGCTGAGAAAAATCCTCTCTCCACCTGCTACTAGCCCCAGTAAGGAAGGGGTAAAGGCGCATACATATTATATGTTATTTGTGCTTACTACCTGCTTCCTGGGGGTTACAAATGTCTGGCCTTGCTTACTATCCAAGTAAGGGTTTTAATTGCCTATGAAATGGGCATCCTTTTGCCTGACATTTGGTAGGGATGATCCACTGGGTAAGGTACAATCCATGAGAATTTCACGACTATTGAATGGTCCAAAAAATGTTATGGCAGAAAGACAGTTCAGCCTGCTCCTGCTGCTGAGTCACAACAACTAGAGAGGAGAGGCAGCCTGGAAATGAATATTAAAAATGAACATGTATAATATGATTTAAAAAATAAAATTAACTGAAAACAAAGATGATTTCTGTGCAAACACCCGTATGATGCTTCCTTTACTATCCTGGTTCTTCTCTGGTTACGCCAAATCACCATCTACAATACAATGGCAAGTGTGGAACATAATGACCCCCTTTTTCTCTGTGGTGAACTAGGTCCATCTCATCTGATATTAGAAGGTAGACATGGTTGGGCCTGGTTACCTTGAATATATCTGATGCTTTTTGAGAGAGGGGGGGAGAGAGAGGGGGGGGAGAGAGAGAGAGAGGGAGAGAGAAAGAGAGGGAGAGAGGGAGAGATTAGGCTGAGTGTGTGTGACTGACCCAAGGATACCCAGAAAGCTTCCATGGCAGAGTGGGGATTCAAGCCCGGGTCTCCCAGACCCTAGACCAACACTCCAACTGCTGTACCATGCTGGCACAGCCAGGCAGAACGAATTTCAAAGATAGAAGGTGCTGAAAGTACAGTTGGAAGAATGATGGGACTATGCCCATATCCTCTGCTCTTAAAGAATTAAAGTCTATAGCCACTGTTTAGTTCTTTGATTGTGGTACCTAGTTATCAGAGCACCAGATTTTGTTGTTGCAACTTGTCTTTCTCAAGTGAGTGGCCTCCTCTCCTTTACTGAGAGCAATATGCCCTCAATTAACCTTTTTAATTTTACTGCAGTGGGTCACAAGCTGACCTGTGAGCATTGAACTGGAAAGAACTTTTCACCCACCTGGTTAATGAGAGAGAAATCTCAGAGCATGGCAGTCAACCACATGGGATACTTTAGGAGGGAAGGAAGTCAACCAGTGTATAGCAGAAAGCACAAATTAATATTTCAAAATGTACAAATATTCAGTAGAGAATCTGTGAAACCTTAAAGTTTGCCCATTATGAAAAAAGCATAACATCCACCTCACCATGAAGATATAAGCAACAGGAAACCTTCCCTCTTTAAGAAGAGGTTAGATGGCCATCTGTCAGCAGTGCTGATTCTGTGACCTTAGGCAGATGATGAGAGGGAGGGCATCTTGGCCAACTTCTGGTCACTAGGTGTGTGGGGGAGGTAGTTGTGAATTTCCTGCATTGTGCAGGGGGTTGGACTTGATGACCCCGGTGGTCCCTTCCAACTCTATGATTCTAGGACTGCTTCACTCAATGAAAATGAGAAACGGTGTGGCATAGTGGTTAGAGTGTTGTATCAGAACATGGGAGACCCGGATTGAGCTCTGAAGCTCACTGAATCAGTCATGTTTAGTTTAAATGACCCAATAGGGTGTTGGTTGTGATGATATAAGGGTGAGGGGAGAACCATGTAGAGCTCCTGGGGGGGGGGAAAGTAGGACAAAAATGTGGCAGTTAGAAAGCTTTGCATTTTTCAGTCAGCAGTGCACATGAAGCTGCCTTATACTGAATCAGACTCTTGGTCCATCTAAGTCAGTATTGTCTACTCAGACTGGCAGTGGCTCTCCAGGGTCTCAGGTAGAAGTCTTTCACATCACCTACTTGCCTAGTCCCTTTCAAACTGGAGATGCCTGGGATTGAACCTGGGACCTTCTGCAGGCCAAGCAGATGCTCTACCGCTGAGCCACAGCCCGTCCCCTAATAGACCTTGTGGTTCCACTGGTCATGATGTTCTACAAGATAACTAGAGGATTTACCATTCACTGAGAATTCTCCCATTCTATAGGGAAAGTATGGCAATCAAGGCACCATTTCCTATGGTTTGTTGGAAGTACTAACTGGAATTCTGGTCTTTTGGGTCTATAGGCAAGATGTTTTTTTTACTAATGGACTGGAGAGAAAACCATAGAGTAGACTTCCCCAATGTGGTGCTCATGGGCGCCTTTTATGCTAAACTTCCTCACAGGGTTATTATTGTGATGATAAAATGCTGGAGAGGAGAACAATGTGTAAACTGCTTTGGGTCCCCATTAGGGATTAAAGTGGGGTACAAATAATGACTGCCACCACCTGTCCTGCAGAATGAAATTCCTACTTGGTCCTTGCGTACTCCTTCCACTTTTTTATTCTGATTTTTGGGTCCTATTCTCATTACCAGTTCGGTGCATGATAGGTTTGGGGAAAGCCTAGACTATGCTAAATTCTGGCCATATCCTGAAGCTTATGCTGAAGCTGTCGTGTAAACCTCCCAGCCTATGCTGAGTTCAGCTGTTAATAAATCTGCTTTTTAGGCTGGTTTGTAATACATTATATTGAATGCAGAGCATGACTGCAGGAGCTCACACCTGGTTCGTCATATGCTAGGAGTTGTAGGAGCCTTGCATGAGCATAGCACGACTGTTGGCATTGGTGGTGCACTAGAACAGTTTTCTTCCGATTAACTGTGGCTCCCAAAAAATGGGAGTTGTAGTTGCTTACAAGGAAGTGCCAGTGTCCATGTACATGAATTCAGCTACCATCGATAAGAGATTGCTTTGAGGCTTGGAGCAAGATTTAGAAGCAGAGTGTGGGTATGATGATCTGGAAAGATTTCAAGCGTTGCACCCTCACCAGGTTGTTGGTCGGGTCCTCTGAAAGAAAACACAAAAGTCTTAAATAGGGGGAAAACAACAAAATTGATTTGAAAAAGAAGTATACAAAGTCCATTAATGCATGGCTAGGAGGTCATTGGTTTGTCCCGCTCACGTCTCACTCTTTTCTTTTGTTTATTTTATAATAAAAGGGATACAAAAGGGAAAAAAGGGAAAGGGGAAAGGGTAATGGTATCCAACATACAATTGAAAAATCAAAAATTCGAAAGCAAACCGAGCAGACTATATTATCCTGCTTTTCAACAACATTTTACAATCAAATAATCGCCTGGTTATATAATGAAGGAAAGGTGGGGGGAAGTATGTCTCTTTTCTATCCCAAGATCAAAAAGTCAAATGCATAGTGAGCTCTGCCCTGCATCAATCCCACAAAGATCAGGGAGGAATGTTCCATGCGCAGCTCCACAGGGTAGTAGGGGGGTGGTCATCATTTTTGCCACCACCAATCTGATTCGTTGGTATACTGACATAATGTCAATAAAATTTTTCTTAAAAAAAAAAATTAAGAATGAAGGAGTCTTCTTTACAAAACGTTGGTTTAAAAATAGTTTAAAGCGTGTATTTTTTTCATCCATAGGATATAAACAGGCACAATCCAGCCCATCATTCGCTGGCTTTCAAACATGCATGTATAATTATACGTCTTCCTCCTCATACCTGAATGTCATCAGTGGAGGTTTGTCCTGTCCTGGGGAGTTGCTATAGCCTTTATGAAGGGTTTGGAAGTTACCAGACGACGTTCCAGGGTAGGAAAAGAATGAGAACTGTATAGGAGCTTCATGGGGGCTGCAACCAGTACAGGATGCATCTGACATGGAACTTCCCACTGGCATGCCCCTCATGGCTTTGTCAGCGTTTGTGCCTCCCTTCCCCACTAGCCCAACTTGGCACCCATTGGGCCTGGAATGCAAGTGTTGGCAGAGAAATAGGAAGCCAGATTCTCTGCCCAGAAGCACAGAGACTCCCAGCATTATGATGGCCAGGCCTGTGAAGGAGGTATGTGGTTGGCACAGCCATGGTAGACCTGATGAGCTCCATACCTGAGTTTGGCCCCACATGTGCACCCTGCCTTTGGTACATACAAGGATTAAATACAAAGCCCTTCGTACATTGAAAAGTATCACAGCAATGATAAATAATAGTTTTCCCCTGGAGTGAAAAGCAGGGGAGAGGATGATGTTGTTTTCATGAACACAAGCTGATTACTAATTTACAACAGTATAGCGTGCAATATTTATTGACTTCTTTTAAATGTTATTTTTCTAAATATAATGTTGCCAAGGTTAGATGGCAAACTAAATATATAGGCTTGGATCCAAAGAACCTCCTACGCCAACACTTCCACTCATGCATGGGAGTCACACCCCCTCTTGTGGCAGCCCTGCAGAAGCCATTCCAGACAGTCAAGGAATCCTCCAAATGTAGGGCTGCCAACCTCCAGGAGATCTCCTGCTATTACAACTGATCTCTAGCCTATAGAGATCAGTTCACCTGGAGAAAATGGCCGCTTTGGCAATTGGACTCTATGGCATTGATGTCCCTCCCCTCCCCAATCCCCACCCTCCTCAGGCTCCACCCTAAAAACGTCCCACCAGTGGTGAAAGATACCTGGCAACCCTAGCCCTGGGTATGGCATTGTAAATTTGCTCTAGCGCTAGGTTCAGACACTTGGATCGGTCCCATTGCCTTAAGGCAAAAGGCTGTTTCCTATTTTGGCATATCCTAGAGAGCCCTGATTTAATAGTTTGACCTACTGTCAGAAGCAGAGGTTACCTTTTGGGACCATACTGAGTGTCCCAAAAGGGACACTCTCCAAAAACTCACTACCTTAATTCACAATTAAGCAAAAAAGAAGCTCTTCCTCACCATTTCTAAATGTGTTACCTCAAACCCTGCCCTCCTCAAGCTCTGCCCCAGAAACCTCCCACCAGTGGCGAAGAGGAACCTGTCAATCCTTTCCGAATGGTACACAAATTGGCCATCTCCCCGTCCTCCCACCATGAGCAAAGGGAAGTGCATTCTGTTTGTGCATGGTGATCTATGGATGCAAGCCATGCTGCCTTTTTTTCTGTAATACACTAAAGTCAAAATAAAGACTTATCATTTAGTCCATCTCCATCTCTGTTTCCAAGACAGTTTTTCCTCTAGTGAGTTGTCCAGTGTCTGATGACTATATCAATGCTGATTCAAAAATAATAAACAAAATGATACTCTGGTCTCTAAGGATCTGAAAACTCTCCCTACCCCCATGTAAACGTGTTTCCTATCACTTCACAGATATATCAGTTCTATCAACCATGTGAAACTGAAAGATAGTTCTCTATCTCTATCAGAACAGGGAAATATCATATGGCGTAGAAACTGTCATGAAGTTCTTTTTTGTAAATGGCTTTTAAAAAGAACAGCCAGAAAACCAGATTTATTCAATGAAAAAGAAATGATATTTAGGTGAAGAAATATTGAAGGCGGTCAGCCCTTCTACCAGTGAGCCAAATGTCTTTATCAGCCATGTAAATGCAATAAAAGGATATATGCATAACATTATAGGATTTATAGCCAAGAGAGGAACAAAACCATATAAAACAGCATTTCTGTCTTAAAATTTGGTCTTCGCTCTCAGCACAGGTTAAAAAGTGCGCATGTGTGCAAGTGTATATCTGGCTGTCTTTTCCTAACGAAGTATATCAACGCATGTTATGTTCAGCTTTCTGCAAGAACTGGACAATTTATAAATGCTATTCACGTTTAATTAATAGTCATTTTTTCTCCATAAGCATATTTACTTGGATCCTTTGTTCCTACGGCAACCCAGTGAGAACTCCTGCTACAAGAACAGTCTAGACTAATCTAAAAAGAGAGGAAAAAGGAATATAGATTAATGAGCAGGGTTGATATTAAGATTATACTGCGTAGACCAAGTACCAACACTGGTGAGAGAAAGCATTATCACGAATCTAAAGCTAGGAATCTCTTATTTCAAGAAGCCTATTTATAGCAATTATGGACTTTATTTATTCAAGTGTGCCTATAGTACACAGAAGTGTGAATGCAGACTCATTTAGTACTAAGTTCTCTTTAATTGGCCATCAACTCAGGTAGAGGCTTTTTAAGGGGGGGGGGGAGAAAGAAAGAATAATTGCAATTCATTTTCAACCTGGTTTAAAACATTTATCAGGGGAATAGCTGAACAGTGTTTCAAGCATTTTTTGCCTTATGTATGGACGCTCCCCTTATGGACCTGCATTTTGAAACCAGAAGAGTAAATACATTTATTAAATGTATTTAAAACGATGGGCATTTTAAAAAAAATTAGCACTTTTAGGGTTTTTGTCTTTCAGTGGAAAGTACGGAGTACATTCTGAGGGGCCGTCTGAAGTAAATAACAGTTACAAATATAGGAAATAATTAAATGCGCATTCATCTTCCAGGATTATATATTCATCTGCTCAGATTAATTTGAACGTCTTTTCTTTTACAGGCATACATTGCAAAATAAAATGAACAAGGCTTTGTATGTTACCTGGTACATTCCTTCAAATAAGAATCCCATCCTGGATCCCAATATATATTTTTTCTTTATAAGTAGACTGCTTTTGTCGGTACTTTAAAGTGGAGATGGGAGAAGGGTAGAGTGTACTGTTTCTGTTACTAACGCCATTTTTATAATAGGAAAATCTTCAATTATTTCATTTAGTAAAAAAAGAGGCCTGTCTGACCTATGCCATTTTTTGAGCGTTGTTCTGCAAGCTTCAAATTTAGATATTAGGACCCTTGACTTTATTTTTCTATATTTTAGAAGGTTATTTTAACCTTTCATTAATTTTTAAGTACCTGGTGGTTTACTTCTTTAGCTTATATGATATCAGTTTGTTTTGTTCTAATTTTATTTTTTGGTCTATGATACAACAGTGTCTCTTATGGGTAACCTCTGATTAGTCACTGTGGCAATCTCTCCCCTGTTCACCACCCCTCCTTTTCTTTTCTCTAGGTCAGTTCTTATCAATGGACAAATCTGCTGTCTGCCTATGATAATCCACTGCTTTCTGATTCTAAGTGATCCTGCCTCAGTCTAGAAGGTACCTCACCAGAAATTGCGCTGAGGATTTATTCGCTAATCTTATTTTACAAATAGGAATCAAATTGTTGGAACCAGTTAGTCTTCCTAGAGATCCTTTATCTGAGACCTGATTCTTATTTCAGAACATTCTGTTAACATACAACATTTGTGTTTATTGCAGTTTTTAACTGTAAGCTGCCTTGAGTAGGACTTTGAAGAGGTGGCATAGAAATATCCGAAATAAATAACACCGAAGGAAAGGATAACCAGCTCTCTTATTTCTTTTAAATATTGTGTAGCAAATTCTAAAATTCACCGAACTTGTCCAGCAAATTGTTATGGGCTCAGTCTGAGCTTAAATACATCTGCATATTCCTTTCCTCACTGCATAGTGAATTTCTGCACTAACGATAGATGTGTGGATTCACATGGAATTATGCTATGGGAAGAGACACACCAGCTAGCCATATTTTGTGTAGGCTGAATTATGCAGTGATTTAAGGTTCTGCCTTTTGGACAAATTGAATAGACATTCTATTTGTTCCTTTCAGTGTTCTGTGACACTTCATCTGTTATGATTACACCTGGATTTCTAAGTGTATGCCCTAAGATGTTGTAAGCACACACATACAAGTTTTAAAAGGGTGGATGTGGCAAATGTGCCAACCCAGCCAAGGAAACTGGACTGACAGCAGGTCCCTTTCAGAGATATTCTAGTGGAAAGTCCAGGTCTGCAGCTACATAAGATGTGGAAGAACCTGTTATTCCATGAAAGGCTGGAAGATGTAATTGCATGTGGGATACTTTCCGATCACCCAGTTCCATATATATCCCACACACAATGATTGCAGAGACTTATCACACAGCATGAGAAAAACAAAACAAAAAAACAGTTGTTCAGATAAACTAAACCTACAGAAGATGGGACATTAAAAAAAAATATTATAGTGATCGTAATGTATTAGCTATTCTTTTAAAGCTGATGCTACTTATAGCAGGCACACATTGAACAAATTGATTAATCTTGGCAATCAAACGGTGGGGAAGTTCTTTCCTGTATAATTTGTGAGCGGAGCCTGGCAGTCCCGCATGTGCTTCTGGTCTTGTATGAGGTGCATTTTAATACCAAAGAACACAACAACTTAAATGCCATTCTCCTGGTTTTATGAAAAAGCAATATAGGAGAGTAAATAGGGCAAATACCAACAAGGAAGGACACACAAGTTGAGTCAAACAATAAATTCAAATAATATCACTACATCGACCAGAGGAGGCAGTGTGTGACAAGCTTCCCTAGATGGGTCTCTTTTTTCTTTGGCAGGGGTGGGGTGGGGAGGAGCACTCTTCTAAATATAGAACTTACTATTATTTTTACAAAAGACATGATTGATAATAAACATTGGCACATTTATGTTCATTCTTTTCCTGGTCTCTTCAACGCACAGTTAACAAAACTAGGAAAGGGCTGTTGTTGGCCTTCGGGAACAGTGTTAAGGCTGCTACTTCTTTTAAAATAAGAACAGTTCGATTTATCCCCTTCTATCATCTTTTTGCTGATTTCCCCCCTCCCCAATCTTTTAACTGAGAGGAATCAAAAAGAAACATATGGGAGATGATCAGAGGAAATTCCATTTCAAGATCAGGGAGATTTGTATCCTTTTTTGAAGGGGGGGTGGAGAGGAAAGGAAGGTAACCCTTGCAGATAATTATTTGGTGGTGTAATTTATGACCCCCTGACAATTAAGATGTAATTTGCCTACCCTTCTGAAAATCATCATAGTGCTGCATTCTGTAACCTTCATCGCCATGTAAATAACAATGCCAGTGATTTGCATTGACTTTTCAAACCTAATGCACACAGTCTCTCTCTCTCTCTCTCTCTCTCTCTCACACACACACACACTGCAACAAAGTGCAGCCTCAAAGAACTGAAGCCCAAGTATCTGATCTTAAACAGAAGGCACAAAAAAGGGGGGAACTGAGATTTGCAGATCTGATAATGAGCCAGTTAATGACATAAATGATACCTCAAGAACCTCACTAAACCATCCAGGTCCTACAATTTAATCTGTAATAAATACTCCTGCATCATTGCGAGATGGCTGCTCATAATGGCAAATGAAATATGCTGGTATGATAGGTACAATAAATCTGGATTTTCCTATGGTTCCCTCAGGCTAGAACAATATGTAACCAGAGTGCGCACTGTCAGGATGAGCAGATCTCAAAGCCATCATAAAATCTAAATGGGGACTAATTAGGAGGCCCTTCCCTTCTAGAGTTACTATTTCTATTGACATTTTCCATGCATGAGCCCCTCCATAACATCATAAGTCACCAAGATAAGAACTCCCTAGATTATAGGGAAAAAGCTTTAATGGAGAAGTTGAACTCAAAGGCGATGCATAAATTTTCCTTTTGATACTACAGGAAGTCTGTGTTCAGTACTTTCTTTACAAACTTTCATTCCCCGCACTGGATACTTCTTAATCTTGGAAAGGCTTTTGCGGGGAGCCACCCTTCCTCGCCCTGTAGATGCTAAACTCTATGGGGACCCCCCCTTTAGATGGCTCGTTGATTGGAAGTTTGTTCTTAGTTCCAGTTCATGTTTTGAACTTTTTCTTTTCTTTTGCAGTGACAACTTCCTGAGGTACATTTGAATACAACTGCTAAAAGGAGAGATTTAAAACAACTTACCCTGGGACTACCATACACTGGGCTCTTAGAGCTCATTCAGAATCAAAAAGTTTATATAACAACAACTGTTGATTCCTAATAAGGTTGTAGGAAATGACTATTCTGCATCAGCAATCATGGCTACAAATATTTTAAGCACATTTATGGGGACCAATCAATAGAAAGAAGTTTATCAGGTAAGAAATGTAGCCCTCAAATTGTTGCTTGTTGTTACCTTTGCAGGATGGGGGATTTATTTAGTGGTTTTTTTTTTTTAATAATCTGCCTTTCTCCCCAATGTGGACCTAAAGTGGCCTACATCATTCTTCTTGCTTCCATTTACATAGGAATAAGATTCTTACCGTATTCCCAATAGTGCCATGATGTCTAGATCAAGTACTTGCCACAAGTGTTGATTGTTACAAACATTAATCTGCATTGCATGGTGTGAATGATTTTTTTAGAAGAAAAATTCCCTAGAGCTCTGGAGGTTCCACATCCCATAAATCATTTCCACCTTTGTGCAGGAAGTAGCAGAAATGCTAGCACTTTCAAGAATAACTATAGACACAGATCACTAGATAGTTCTTGTTCTTTCCAATGGATTGGAATTGGTACTCAATGATGAAACGTACTAAAAACTTCATTCTCTGGAAGTATAATGCAAGCATCCTAATTGTCAAGAGCTAAAAAGATCATTTGAGACCATCACAGAATTCTTTGAGGTAAATCCCTGAGGTGGCAAGCCGTAACTGGATTTTCAGTGTAAGTGATGGGGCAGTGAATCCCTGTTGATTCTCTTAAATTTCTTGACATCTTTCGATAGCATCAATTATGATATCTTTTTGCAGAGGTGACTGGGTTGGGAGTAGGGGTCTCTGTGCTTTGATTGTTTCTACTCTTACTTGGCTGATGATTCCTGCACGTAGTTCTGGGAGCTGCTCTTTGGACTTATGGGGGATCTATCTTGTCCCCCATACTACTAAACATCTACATGTAAATGCTGGGAGAGTTCCTCAGGGAATTTAGAGTGAGATGCCACCAATATCAAGATGAAACCATGCTCTATTTCTCCTTAACACCTGAATTGGGTGGGTCTCATAGAAATCCTGAACCAGTGTGTAGCAAAGGTAATGGGATGGATGAGTGTGGCCTAGTGTTGCGTGCTCAGATACATCTAGCCCAAATACATACTCGAAAAAACATGTGATCAATATTTCCAGAAATATTAGGGAATATCCTGGAACAGCGTTTTAAGGATCCAAGGCTGCTCCCCAGCCCCATTTAACTGGTTTCCTTGGCAAGGGGGTTGGGAGGAGCCAGCTCTCCCAGGCAAATGAGATTACACATTAGGGGGAGCTCTAACTGTCTACCCAATCACAATGATCTCTCATATCCTATAGCTTTCTGACTATGGGCAAAGATGGTAAAAAGCAGGCCTGGGTGCAGCTTGACTCCATTTCAAGACCTGATTTTTTTGAGTGCTGGTGGTGGTGTGCCTCTGGCTACCATGGACTGCTCCTACCTGGGAAGTCCCTCTTCTTGTTTTGTGCCAGGATTGGTTTGTACTTCGTTTTAAAATATTATTAAATTGTTATTTCCAGTTTTCCTGTTTTTTGCCTAGTGGTTTGTAATGGGGGTGGGGGATTTTGGCAACCCTATAAAATTTGGCACAGATTATTTGGCAAAATGTGTTTGGAAAATACTTCTTAAACATAGCTTTCTGTGTTAAGTGGCTCCCCTCCTCCATAGAAAAACATTGTAAATTTTGGGGCCCCATAAAATTAGACCCCCTGTCCCAAACATTACCGAACTTCGGGGTTCATGCAGGGAAAGCCCCTTGCGGCCACTCTGAAAATTTGGTAACTCTTCATCAAAAAGTGCCCCCCAGAGCTCCTAAAAAAAAAAATTCCCATAGGGAAAATCCTGGGGAAAGCCGAAGCTGAAAAAAAGCTGAATACCTATTCGGCTTTTTAGACGATCGGTTATCCAGTTTAGGCTTGATTCTCGGTTTTAATATTCGGCTGAAATTAAACCCGAAAGAAGCCCAAAAGGCCCTTTTCAGGTTTATTTTCAGTTTGGTAAACCCGATATGCACAGCCCTATTTGTGACCTCCTGCTCTGCTCAGCTTGAAGGCCAGTCATCAAAGGAAGACTCAGTTGTCTGGAAAAAGGCTTCAAACTTTGTTAAGTGGACTGGTGGGGTATAAGCCAAAATCAGTTGTGAGAATACAGCACTGTGTTCCAGATGAACAAGTTCTGTCTGTACAGTGTAGTCTGTACAAATACTTTCTTCCCTAGTCATTTCAATAGACACATCCCTTAAACAGTTTTCAGCAGCTCCAAAAACATCTTGGGCCTGTTCCTCCCCTTTGCACCCAAATCACACACATAAAACAATCAATTAGAAACACCACTCCAGTAAATGAATATTCTTCTCTGAACCTTTAAAACATTTCTTAGACTATGAACGTATAAAAGTACTAAGTGAAAAAATATATTGCAGAAACATATATAATCCACAATGGCATAGATCTTTGATGACATTTATCTTCACTCATGGGGGAAGACCTAATAACATCAATTAGCAGAACCCTCCTTACTCATGAAGGAAAATGTCATAAAACTCCCATCCATGCATTCTCACTGTCCTGGTATAGTGTACGTTAATCTTTGTCTTTTGGACTGAATCTATTTGGAGCAGCAGTGATTTAGAGACAGAAGACATGAAGAATCTCATATCCTCCAACATTTCATATTTGAAAATGGGACACGGTCGTGTCTGCTTGTAACACAGACTTTGTGAGCCTCTGTACCCCTTTTTCTTCTTCATCTATTAATTAAGAGTCTTCCCTGCATGTTGGAGGCTGAGCCATTCACACACCAGTCACCTGGCTGATGATTTAGCAGCACAGAGGATATTTTTTTAATTTGGCTGAAAGATAGAAACACAACTTTTCTATAATGGATTGTCACCAGTTCAACATTAACCTTAACAACTGAGAAATGGTGGCCTGTGTGCATCATGTGGACTGAGTCCAGTGATCAGCCGATGGAAGGCACTGACAGTCACAAATCTTTCCCTTGTCCACCTCTCTCCAGCGATACTTGCTGAACTGGGAAACAAACTTTTATGGAGTTGGAAAGGATTGCTGGAGAGAGGGGAACACAGAAAAGATCCAAGATCCTTGCATCAGTAGATCACTGGATCAAACCCATTGCCATAAATGGAACCTGTACACCCGGTCTTTTCTCCACGGTAAGGTTTAGTTAGGCAAAATACATCTCAGTGTCATTTTATTAACTGGTCTATAAACTGCCGTGACCTAATTAAGCACCAGGACGGTACCATGAAACTACGCTACAAGCATAGATAAAACAATCACAATAAACCCTCACAACACCACAATCGTATATCAGCAATCTACTCAGAAATCAGAAAAACCAGTCTTCCCAAATGAAACTGTTTTACATCCTTTTCAAAAGCACAGAAGGTGTATTTCACACTTCAGCTGGCACCCCATTCCAAAGTGTTGCGGCGATCATGGAAAGCACCTTACAATGGGATATTGTAGACTGAACTTCTCTATGGGAGAGTACAGAGAGAAAAGACTGGTAGAAAGGGAGAAAATGGCGCACAGGCTTATGTAGGAAGAGGTCATTATCTGTTGCAGCCACAGAAGGGATGTGAGAGCTCGGACATTTGCAGCGCAATTAGCCTCTCACATTTTGCTTTACTAACAGTAGATAGGCATTGCTGTCAGTGGACTTAGACTGGAGTAACTCTGCACTGTTGCTGCTGCAGAAGGAGAGAAGTGGTGGACCCACAATTTTTAGAAGCACCACATGGCAGTTATAACATATATTTAATAAGCCCCCCACCCTTTCCTTCACACTGCACACTGTCAGTATCAGTTTTTCCTCAGTTTGAAAAAAATAGATATGCATATAATCTTTTCAAAAACCATCTATACTTGACATTAATGCAGTAGCATGTTAAGATTCTGTGATTCAAAAAATAAATGACACAGCCCCTTCTGAATAAAAGGCAATTGCCCACCCTTTTAAAGGGCTTAAGACACATGCCCCCCCTTCAAGATTTTTCTTCTAAAGACCTCAGGGACACAGCTGCAATTTGAAGAATGGCATTTGTAGAAACTCACAGTAACAATATTTCATTAAAAGGCTTCCGCGAAACGGTTTTATCATGGTGCGGATGGTTGCCTGCATTATGAGAGGTAGGAAAGGCAAGCCCAAAAAGTTGCATAGCCTACTCCTCTTTAACTCCTTCTCTCCATTGGTGAGAAGTGCCCCCCCTTTTATTTCAGATACCTAACCACAATTGGCAATGGGATTGCGTTTAGACATGGGAAACAATGCTCCGGAGACCAAGGTGCTTATTCAGTAATGTCAAGATTCTCCTGAAGATTTTAAAAAGAATCAATAATTGTTTTAAGCAGCATACACTGAAAACAAAAGAGCATTTAGAATAATATAACAAGGGAAACCACATTTAAGTAGACTTTTCCTATTCTGGCAGTTTTTAAAACAAATAATCCCTTTTACCTCAAGCTTCTTCCTTTGTCAGGTCCGCTGTTTGGCCTTCTTGCAGAAGCCAAAGGCTCTTGATAAACTTTCCCTCAGCTCTCTTCTTTGTTGTTCTGACTTCTCTTTGTTTCACTTCTGGTTCCTCTCATTTATATAGTCTGGTATTCTCTCCCAGATCGTCAGCATTCTGTGAATTTCTGTTCTCAGATATGGTCTTTTTGATTTTAATTTCTCCAGATCCTCAAGAGACTCATTCTTCCTATTTCTGTTCAATAGGCTGACCTTATGAACCTGAAACTGAGCAAACCAATCTTTCCCCAGCGGCAACTTTTTAGGCATTAAACATAGTGTGTTGGATCCCACTAATATTTTCACTCAATCTCACCCAATTCCTCTCCTTATTGCAGTCCCTAACTCCTATTGCTTATGTCCATATGGGTCCCATGATTCCCAGCATAGTCCTTTTGGTGGTCAAAGGAGACTTGATTCTCCCTTCTTCGCCAGCAGAACAGTTGGTTGAATCCATCCCCAAAAGAATCAAATACAAAATGGTAGAAACTGTTTCATTCCTTCACACTGCTTTAGCATTGACAGAAACCAGAAAGCCAGGACTTTCTCTGGAAAATAGGGAACACTGAAGCATTTAGTATATGATGAGAGAAGAATCCCAGAAGAATCTGGGCCTAATTGAAAATGCTGTCCATTTCCTATGGAGTACTCATCATCCTCATCATCCTCATGATTTTACAATGCACATTATATTCTTGAAAACCACTGACTTAGGTAAACAAGCATTTTCTGAAAAGCAGCATTCTTTGAGGATGAGTCTAAATACCCTTCTCTCAACTTTATGTTTACATAGAGTTATACAGGGGAAATAAGCCTTCTGAGTATTATTAGAGGGCAAACCTGAAGCAGCTGAGTTTATGAAAAAATATCACAAAAATGACTGAGAGGATAGAGATCTATATCCTAAGTCAACTTCAGCTCCATTTCGTTTTTTTAAGGAAAAAATCATTGGCTGGTGCAATTTACTCTTTATTTTATACCTTTATTTTGTTGAAGTCGGAGAGCTGTTCCTTTGATTCCTGAGAAATAAAAATAATATGCAGTCCTTTCCGACTAGATGTCTCCTTGGCTGCAAAAAAAATAATTTCTTTAAAAAAATCACTAGATCAGGATACAGACCTTTTATTCCTAGGTTGTGTCTAACACGAGGACTATGAAAGATATTTAACAAAGCAAAGAGAAACTATGGTTGTAAATTATAATTCAGCATGTTCTTTATTGTGCAGCTGTGAAGGATTCTGTTTCGTGCTGGTAGTGAAAGCGGCAGAATAGATGCAGAGCTTATTCTTAAAGTACTGTTTGATGATCATCACAGGTAACTTCATCAAAGACACTTGTTCTGCAAAACACTGTCATAGTTCAATAGCACTGTATATAGTACTTTTTCTTTATAATGAATATGTTCAGGACCCTGGGGACTGTCAATCATTTTCACTGGTGGAATTTACTGATTTTCATCAGTTGTTCCCTCCCATGGCAGACCTTTGACTCCCCCTTTATATGGGGTGACCCAGGGTGCATTTTGGGCTGCAGCAGGACAGAAGTCATGCTCAGCTAATGGAAATCCTTCCATTAGCAGAGATTTTGGTGGGATCCAATCTCATTGCTTCTCTGAAGAAAGATTTCACACAATGCTGAGTCTTTGTGGCAAACATATGGGCCACAAACCACAGCCAGCCTAAAGCCATTTTGTTAATTCTTCGATGGTCATCCCAAATTTTGCTTGAGTTATGGTAAAAAGCAATTGTATGTGAAGTCGAAAAAAGAGATGTGAAACAAAATTGTATGTGAAGTCCAAAAAAGAGATGTGGCTTACTGTTTTTAATTGTAAAGAAAAATGTCTTCATATCGTAGGACGTAGGGATAGTGCGCACTTCTGTATCACATCTCTTTTTTGGACTTCACATACAATTGTTCTTACTATGCATGAGTACACATACTTCATAACTGTGAAGGCCTAACTCTTCTCTGTGAGAAATGACAATCACTCTATCTACAGGCAATGGTTTTTCACAGAAAAAAACCCCAATATGATAGCACCGTCATTGCCTGTGGTACAAAGACTCAATTTCCCTCTCTTCCTTTACAAGTAGGGGTGTGCACTGCATTCAGTAAAGCCAAACCACACATACATATGTGACTTTTTAAACTGTAGCTGGTAATACCAATCCTGAAAAAACTGAAAAAAATTGTTTTTTTCCTAGGATCATTTCGGAATTGCCTGCTACAGCAGTAGAAAGGGAAGAAACAAATTTTAAAAGAAAAAACCCCACTTCGATGGGCACATTCAGGCCAAACTCCACAGCACTTTAACATTTAAATCCTCCCTTCTGCTCCATTATAGCCTATGGAGAATCTTTCCAGGGCTCTGGGGGACCTGTTTTTAAGGTAGAGGCACCAAATTTTCAGCATAGCTGCTGGTGACATTCCTTACATGAACCCCCAAGTTTGGTAAAGTTTGGGTCAGAGGGTCCAGGTTTATGGGCCCCCAAAGAGGGTGCCCTGTCCATCCTCCATTGGAAACAATGGAAGAAAAATGGGGGCCCATAAAATTGGACCCTCTGACCAAATCTTTTACCACACTTGGGTTTTTTCTAAGAAGAGTCACCAGAAGCTATGCTGAAAATTTGGTGCCTCTACCTTAAAAAACCGCCCCTCCAGAGCCTCGGAAAGATCCCCTTAGGCTATAATGGAGCTGAATATTTTTGGATTCCCAAAAAAATCCTGGGGGAAAACCCATACTGGTATGGAGATCCAGGAATATTTGGGAATCCTGAAATTTTTCAAGTTCAATATTACCCAAATCTGAATTTCCCCGAATTTTGTTTTTCACACTTCAATAAGTGCTTCAGTAACCTGCAAACCCTTATTTGTTTGGAGACCATGGCAGGGCAGGAAAAAAGTATTCCATATCCAATGGCTACATTGTATTACCAAGTCTGAAAAACCACTTTCTGGTATTTACTCACTAACATTAATCTGTTTTGCGGGGTAAAATGTCCAATGGCATACTCTTGGCTTCCATAGTAAATTTAATTTTTTTCCCCTGGATTTCAGCATGTATTTCTTTCCAATATTTCTTTGTCTTTTTACACATCCACCTGATATAATAAAAAGTGCCAACCACCTCTTTACATTTCCTTTATAGTTCTTGTCCATCTTTTCAATATCCTTTGGAGTAATATACCACCATTAAAACATCTTATATCAGTTTTCTCCTAATGTTTGACTTGCTGTAAATTTTATATCTTTCGTCCACAAGGTTCCCCATTGATGGATAGATATTTCTTACTTGAAATTTTGCATCCATTTAACCATACATGCTTTGACTTGCTCTGTTTCTGTGTCAGTTGATGTAGTAGCTTATAAATTTGTCCTAATAAATGTTCTTTTTGTTGCATTATCACCTTTTCAAATTCAGTCAGCTCTCTAATTGCGCCTCTTCCTGTGTGAATATCCTTTTAAAACCCTGAAACTAGTTGAAAATATAATAGCCATTGTATGTTTTTGCCTTCATCCTTCACCTTTTGGCAAGACTTGATTTCTTCTTGTGAGGTTATCATATCTCTGTATGCTCTAAAATTATTATTTTTTCTTACATTCTTATTATAATATGCTCTTTGGGAGCCATGAATGGGGATATCGGAGGACTTATTCTTCTTTGGGTAGATTCCCAATCTGCAACCTCATTCTTAGTTATTTATTCCATTCTCACATTTGTATCCTGCCCTGCTTCCATGTCGATCAGGGGAATGTATATGGATGGGGTTATCCTGTTCAGATGGGTAAGACAGCTCTGTAATTCTGAGAGTTGGGGGTGGGGGTGGAACCATGACAATTAAGCCCACGGAAGTGGTGTTGTGTAAACACACCCATCATTTAATAGGCTTTCCCAAAGTTCAAGTTTGCTGAATATAGAACTTTTTCATTATATTGAAAAGTGCTCAGAATCATGGCTTGTGTAGAAAGTAATGTCTTGCTCTAATAACCAGTCTACATCTTATTTTTTTCACATGAGGAATTTGAGCCAAGATGAGGTGGTTGCCAAATATATTTCTCATTTTTGCTGGCCGGTTATTATAACTTTCACACAGAAAAATTAGACATATTTTTTCATAATCAAATTTTCTCAGAGTTAGTTAATTAACAAATTCATACTCGTTCCATATGATGCTCTCTTTAATAGAGAATTATTTTTTACAGTTCACTTCATTTTACACACAGGATCATAGTTAGCAGATTAGTTTAATTAATGAGGCAGTCATGTTAGTGCTTATCACCTCAACTGCCATCCAATAGATCTGCACAGTAGCTCAGGGTTTATAGGGGATCTAACCATCTGCAAAAATTTAGATACAGGTACATAACATCTTCATTGTGCCAATAAATGATATATTTGGCAGAGGGACAGGTCTCTCTCAACAACACTATCCGACATTATTTAGATCTCAGCACTGAAACCCCATTGACCTTAATGGTGTTGTGGGAAACTTGGATTTAATTGCAGACTCTGAGGATTTAAAAAAAAAAAGAACATAAAGATGGTACTGAATAGAATGGGAAACACATATCTAAAGGAATATAGTAACGGAAAGGGAATTGTCAAAAATCACACAGAATTCTAGTGTAGTTTTTGAGTATACATGCAGCCCCTAGTGGGGCAAATAATGTCTCCTTGGGCCATTTCAGGTCAGGAAAAGGATGTGGAAAGAAGATCTAACCCCTCGCTCTCTCCATGCACTGTGGTCTCAATTCAAATCAGGGCTCTCTGTGCCTGAGGAGTATGGAACTTCAGAACCTGACTCTTCACCAACCCAGGAATGCCTAAGAAAATGTAACATGTAATTAGGCCCTTAGTTGGGAGCAGTTCTGACTGAACTCATTGGGATTTCTGTGTAAGTATACATAGAATCACCAGGTGTGAGGAGGATCACCACCTCCAGCTTGGGAATTCCCTGGAGATTTGGGGATGGTGCCTAGGAAGGTCAGAGGGGGCACAATGGGGATGTGATGCCATACAGTCCATCCTCTGAAGCTGCCATTTTCTGCTGGGGGATTGTTTTCTGAAGTCTGGAGATCAGCTACAATTCTGGGAGAATGTCAGACCCCGCCTCAAAGTTGGTAACCCTAGCTGCAAGGAATTTTCCATGCAATGTGTTTTCTGCTTTAAAATTGTGTTTGTTTTCCATTTATAGTGCATGGTGAGATGCCAGAGTTGTTGCAAGGTTGTCATTTTTGAGTAATCAAAAATGAAAGGAAACTTCTACCATTAGAAGAAGAAGAAAAAGAAGAGTTGGTTTTTATATGCTGGCTTTCTCTACCACTTAAGGGAGACTCAAACTGGCTTACAATCACCTCCCCTTCCCCTCCCCACAACAGACACCCTGTGAGGTAGGTGAGGCTGAGAGAATGTGACTTGCTCAAGGTTACCCAGCTGGCTTTGTGTGTAGGAGAGGGGAAACAAATCCAGTTCACCAGATTAGCCTCCGCCGCTCATGTGGAGGAGTGGGGAATCAAACCCGGTTCTCCAGATCAGACCACCGCTCCAAACCACCGCTCTTAACCACTACACCACACTGGCTCCCTTATTGTCACTCTGTTGTAGAAGTGAAGGCATGACTAGCTAAGTGAAAAGAAAATGACTATAAAGTCTTTGTTTATTGGATGTCCCATCCTGTTGATCATGTTTACTTACACTGTGTAATCCTCTAGGGCTGTTGAAAAAAGAAATTCAGTAAAATTCAGGTTCAGGTTTATTGGCCATTTCCCTCCCAGGAAAACCCAAACGCCAAATTATTTATACCGGTAAAGGTAGAAATTCGGCTTTAAATTCAGGTTTCCTGCAAAATTCAGCCATTTAAACCCTATGGGGGCTTTTCGTGTCTTTCCGTGGCTCCTGGGGGCATTTTTGCAGGTATAGGTCCCAAATTTTCAGGGTAGCTCGAAGGGACTCTCCTTGCAAGAACCCCCAAGTTTGGTAAAGATTGGGTCAGAGGGTCCGGAGTTATGGGGTCTGGAAGGGGTATCTACATTGTATCTCTATGGAGGCACAGGGCGAACTTTCCCACCATTAAAAGCCCGGCTTCTCCATTGAGATACATTGCAAAGATCACACTAAAGAATCTGAACACAGCTACTTGCCAATGCTTTTCAATGGAGGAGGATGGGGGTGACCCCTTCCAGATCCCATAACTCTGGGCCCCCTGACCCAATCCTTGCCAAACTTGGAGGTTCTTGCAAGGAGTCCCTTCTAGCTACCCTAAAATATGGGACCTCTACCTGCAAAAATGCCCCCACCCTGGAGCCACAGAAAGACATTCCTGAAAAAGCCAGATTTTTATTCGGCTTTTTCAGGAATGGCAAATTTGGCTTTGCCAACCTCCCGGATTTTGCAGACCTGGTAAACCCAAACCTGAATTTTACCAAATTTGCATATTTTCAGTATTTTTTCAGTTCGGTTTTTACTGAATCAACAGTAATCCTCTTTGAGTCTCAGTGAGAACGGTGAACAATAAATAATGTAAATAAAATAAGAGTTAAAAATAGTGTGTAGAGCTTTCTGCAAACCATGATGGAGAGACAGTGGTGAAGTAGGAAAATGCTCTTCAGATGCCAAGAAAGTCAGCTGGATCCAACTCAGAAGTGATTTGTGTTATGTCTGTGGTCTCATTCTATGGATTCACATTCACTGGCATGTTACCGGCCATTTCAATAGATTGGTATTTCCATCTGTGGAAGAGGGAATGATTATTTCTGCCTATTTTCTTGTTTCCACTGCAGACTCTCACTTTGCCCCTGGGCTGTTCCTGAGGGTCTGCTGACGTCTCCAGGAACAAAATAGGGGGAGGGCTCAGCTGGCTGCAACTGGCAGGGGGAAACTTTGCAAAGTCTGTGAATGGTTGGATACCTGCCAGTGTTGTGAGGTAACCTTCCTGCTTGCTCGGCTGTTGAGTTTAACTTGGTGGTGGAAAGTGACGTCAAGTCACAGCTGACTCATGGCGACCCCGTCTGGTTTTCAAAGCAGGAGACTTTTGGAGGTGGTTTGACATTGCCTGCCTCCGCATGGGCTGAGAGTTCTGAGAGAACTGTGACTGGCCCAAGGTTACCCAGTAGGCTTTATGTGGTGGAGTGGGGAATCAAACCCTGTTCTCCAGATTAAAGTTTGCCCCTCTTAATAAGTACTCCATGTGGGCTCTCTGAGTTTAGCTTACAGAGAGAAAGCTGGCATGGAATATACATAACAATTTTCAGAAGGAGCCATGTCACAGAGGGAGAGTTTAACTTTGCAGGGAAGTGGTATACGGAAAAAAATGGAATTCTATCTGAATGAGATTCTGCCATACTATATGATAGAGTAAATAGATTCGTGGCTTTTAGATGCTCTTGTGTTTCTAGATGGACTCATCCCAGTGCCAAATTGCACATTATGGCAGCCTTGGGTCAAATCTGTGGCTACCAACACTATTGTACAGGAAAATTTAGCCATGCTGTGCCAGCAGCAGGTGATCTTGTTCCACCCCCTCCCAACCCCATGCCTTTTCAGGAGCAGACTCTCACGGCAATTTTTCAACAGTTAAATTTTCCTCTAAAATAGCATCAGTGGCCACAAGTTGGCCCAATGGCTGCTGTAACATGTAGTTTGGTCTCAGGCACTAAATGCATCTAATATAGTTATGTTGGTTTTCATATGTCAACAAGTTGTCCTTCCTTAACTGTAACGTCTAAGCAAGATCCTAGCTGAAAAGGATGGATTCCATTTTATTAAGACATGCATGTGGAATATGTCTTGCAAATATACTCAGAAAAAAATAATTTATCCAGACCAGCATTTTCCCCTCAGCTGCACTTGAGAACTGAAGTCTACACCCCCAAAGAGATGATAGCAGATCAGACCACTCTGTTAGGCCTGTACATCATATGGATCATATCTGTCATTGCCTTCTTGTCATGATTGCTGAATGGGATCTTTGGATTCAGATGCAGAATGCAGTAGATTATCAGATGCTATGGATCAGTCAGCTGGTGAGGGCTGCTGCCAGGGTCCCGCTTGTGGTCTTTCCTGTGGCATCTGACTGGCCACTGAGGAAATAAGATGCTGAATTAGGTGGACCACTGGTGAGTTCCAGCATGTTTACTTTTGAGTTTTTGCATTCTTCTAAATCCACTGAAGTCAAGGGGTTTAGAAGGGTAAAGCTCTGTTCATTATGACACTATGAGTTACTTTCCTGCAATTATTCCTTCAAAAGGTTTTATCAGTTTCATTATTTCCCTCTTTCAGTGTACATTTGTTTAGCACTTATTGTAACTAATATTATTAACATTAACTGAAGAACAAAAATCTGCATTCCATACATTGGGTACGTTGGCCATATTACCACAGAGAGAATGAAATATGTATGGACTTAGTTAAATGAGATGATATGTCAGAATTTGTGTAGTATTGATTTATAATGGTTTCCTAATGCTTCCAAATCATTTTAATTAAGATTTTTGGTTTAAACAAAAAATTTGCTTTTATCTAAGTCTTTTGTATCATTTTAATACAGTTTCTTTTGTTTCAAAAGTTATTGACTCAAAAATGGTAAATAAATTAATAATTTACTGGGTGGGTGTTTCTCCCTTCCCTTTCTGAAGCTCCCCCTCTGTCATAAGTTCTGTGGCTCCCTGTGTTTTGTCATTTTAGTAGTTTTAATAAATGATGGGAATTGGGATGGGTTCCGCTCGATATCCAAATGGTGCCATCCGCAGGGAGCTGGCTGAAGTTCTCTGATTATAACTTTCTCCACCACGGGAAGTAGTTAGAGCAGCAGGGAACCCACGGCAACGTCTGCCACCTAAGCAAGCTCAGTAAGGGGACTCGCATGTCAGCATTGAATTAGGCACCAGTCCTTGGTTCCTTTTGGAAACAAATGCCCCACAACTTTAGACGTTTGCAAAATTACTCAAGACTTTCTCGAGCAGAATTCAAACTCTTTTGTGAAATTTGCCTTCGGCTGCAAAATCAAAGTTGTAGTGAGCAGGTGACAGTTATAACAAGGCATGTACATGGGATGGGTGAGTTGAGCATGTGTGTGTATACCTCCTGTCTTGGGCAAGATGTGATGAATAGAAAGTATAGATATAGACGTGTAAGTGCATACCTTGGACATGTGTACATACATGTATAGTCGTAAATATGTACACTCTTCTAAGCCCATTGACTTCAATGGATTTAGGAGTATGTAACTCTGTTTAGAATGGCATTGTAAGTGTGGCTCCTAGGTTTCTCTACTCTTGTTAAGGGGAGAGGGTCCTGGATTGAGCCCCCTGGGCTTCTCTTCATTCCTGAGTGGTTTGGCATTATTGCCTAGTGCTGTACATTTGGACATTCCATGTCTCCTCTTTTCCTAAAAAGCAAGAAATCCTACATCCTAACTGAGTTTATATTGTTTAAGGAGGGGTGAAAACTGAAGGTATCCTTTCTTTTTGTCAAAATCAGTTTTTCCTCATAGATCTCATGGCTCCCTGTTTACCATTTTACTAGTTTTGATAAATGACATGAACAGAGACCGATTCTGCTGTATGTCCAAATGGTCCCATTCCTGGTCATGAACTGTACCTTTGTAGGATAAGCATGGGAGCAATCCAAAGTATATTTTGGCAGCATCTCCCCCTATAGTCTATGGATTCAGTAAGTATGGTTGCCATTACCTAGGTTGCCAACCTCCAGGCAGTAGCAGGAGAGAGTGACAGGTCTATAGGTCTATAGGCAGGCAGCAAGCTTCATGGCAGAGTTGGGATTTGAACCCCGGTCTCCCAGACCCTGATGTGACACCCTAACCACCACACCTTGCTGGCTCTCTACCTGGGAATTGTATCTTTAGGAAAACACTTGGTGAAATGAAAGCTCTCCTCAAATAATATCTGATCTGTGATGACTGTTTCATATATGGGAGTCCTAACTTGATATTTCAGATTGTGTCATGACCATGTATGTGTGAACTCACCCTAATTCTGAGGTGATAATGGTCAAAAAATCCCAAACTTCCTTTAACTTCATCCTTTATATTATAAGTTCCACGCACCATGTCTTTGCTTGTGTCTGGCCTCAGCTGAAGGCAATTATTGCTTTGTTTTGGATGCAGCACCAAACATTTATTTGCGGCTGGCAAATCAGCTGCCATTTTGTTGAATACTCCAGGGTAAATCATGAGGAAAGAAGCATTAACAATGACTGGCATTGCTGTTGCCTTGTTATTGGGTTCAGCATAAAATTTAGTAGTAAATAGCAATGCTAAATTCATAAAATTCAGTAGTAATGCAGTCAACGTTACCTGACTACACAATATTTTCCACTCAATGGAACACAAAATCCTTTATGGAATAATGAGCTAGGAACTGTGCCAGCCTCCAACTAGTAATTCTCTTATGCTCATTTCCTTCCAGTTGCGTGCAAGCTATGGAAATATCCAAAATACCATAAGGTGAAAAAAAATTCCTTCATCAGAGATGAATTTATAAAAAAAAAAAAAAAAGGTGGGGAAAGTCAATGTCACCTTCAGTCTGATAAATATAAAACCATTGTTAATGGTCGGCAATAATGACCTGGTTCTGTAAGTGTATGAGGAACTTTTCAGGTAACTAACATCAGTTTTGACCTTCTACCCTGTGGGAATTGCCATTTAAATAACTAACAACGTGGCAAAACATAGCACTGAACTCAACAAAAAAGAGAGAAAGAATTGAAATGAGAACAAAAATTTACCTGGGGAAGGGATGTGGTGAGTTAGAGCAGCCTAGCCCTGTCTGGCTGATTCCCACAATCATCAGGGAGTCCCCAAAGATAGAAGGCATGCTCCAAAAAGGATGGCACCTATGTGAAGTATTTCACAGATATCTGGAGCGAATGGAAAGACTGGCCAAATGTATTACCTAGGCCAACAGGTTTTGATCTAAAGATCTGCGATCTGATATTGCATGTCTGGTGAACTGAAGATGTGTATTGCTGTCACCTGACATATATCTCCAATGTTTCAGATAGTAGGAAGGCCTGGATATGGTACATGCCTTTCTCCTGCAGGAGCTGAAGAATCCAGGGTGCAAAAGTGTCCCACTGGACTAGCAGAGAGCTTAAGAAAGTGTTGGAGAGGAAAGCCCAACACGAGTCACAGCCAATACTTTGGCCACCCATGTTTCTAAGGTAACACATTTAGAAATGGTGAGGAAGGGCCTCTTCTTTGCTCAATTGTGAATTAAGGTACTGAGTTCTTGGAGAGTCTCCCTTCTGGGGAGTCACTCAGTATGGTCCCAAAAGGTAACCTCTGCTTCTGACAGTAGGTCAAACCATTAAACCAGGGCTCTCTAGGTCCTAGGACATGCCAAAATAGGAAATGCCCTTTTGCCTTGAGACAATGGGACCAATCCAAGATGCTGAACCTAGCTCTAGAGCAAATTCACACTACTAGACCCAGGGCTAGGGTTGCCAGGTCCCTCTTCACCACTGGTGGGAGGTTTTCGGGAGTGGAGCCTGAGGAGGGCGGGGTTTGGGAAGGGGAGGGACTTTAATGCCATAGAGTCCAATTGCCAAAGTGGCCATTTTCTCCAGGTGAACAGATCTCTAAAATAAAACTGATACATAAAATAAAAATAAAATAAAATCCCCAAGACCCGTGAAACCTCTCTATAGAGTTGCATGGGGTTACACCTGCCTTTTGGCAGCCATAACTTGGCACCTGCAAAAAGGGGTGTTCCTGGGCCGAAAGGAGCTAGGGAGCTGCCTAAAGTCAGCCCCACCCCTAGGAATGTCCCCCCCCCCTTGATGCTGGTGCGAGGCCTTGCGCTGGAGAAATGCTGCCAATGACGCTGTGCCAGCACCTATGGCTCATGCTGCCACATGGCTCTCCAACACCAGTGTAAGTGCCCCGTCTCTGGCATTAGTGCCCACTTAGCCGGCTAGGGTTGCCAACCTCCAGGTACTAGCTGGAGATCTCCTGCTCTTACAACTGATCTCCAACTGATAGAGATCAGTTCCCCTGGAGAAAATGGCCGCTTTGGCAATTGGACTCTATGGCATTAAAGTCCCTCCCCTCCCCAAACCCCACCCTTCTTAGACTCCACCCCCAAAACCTCCTGCCGGTGGTGAAGAGGGACCTGGCCACCCTAAAGCCAGCCCAAGTGGCACTAATGCCGGTGGTGGGGTGATGCCGGCTCCTATTCCCTTTCACCCCCTCCTATTAGGATTGTGCAGTTTTATTAAATTGTTACACTTTGGTGGGGCCTTGCTATTTTTTCCTATATCAAAGACTACAGTCCCCCCTCCCCCAATTAGATTTATGTTGCAAGCCACACAAAGTATGCATTTCAGGTTGCCCGTATGAAAGTTTTATTACAATTATACAATAGGAGATTTCTTAGCAAGTTAACCTATTGCAATTTTTGCACTGGTCACCAAAAAATGGTCCATCGTTTTAAAAAATATAATCTGGGTGAATGACCAGAACGTTTGTTGTAAAAAACAGACATTTGGTGCAATTGCCAGAACTGTTTTTGGCTAAAAAGTTTTAACATCATTTTCATTTAGTAAACATGCTTAAACTAATGCATGTGTTCAAAGTCACCAGATTTCTGAGCCCAGCCCTAATGTGCCATTTTCAACGACGTTATATGCATGTCTACAAGGTGCACCTATGGTTCTTCCATATATTTTCTGTTTGGATGTGGGTGACTGTTGGCAAGCCAACATGGCGGTACAACAGTGGATGTTGTGGGTATTGCTTTCAAAACTGCTTCTTTGTAGAGCTCTGGCTCCTTACCTTCCCTAAACACCAAAATGTCAGAAACAAAATTCTGCTTACCGATTAGGAAGTGAGAATAATAGGAGGTGAATTCACATTATATTGGAAGCAATTTATTTGCAACTTCATTACAGAGGTTTCGATTTGCAAACCAGTATTGAATTTGTTTGTCACCATGGTTTGCAATCCACTTAACTGAGGCTTTCTGCCAGCTGTACAGCAGCAAATCCAATCCTCCAATTAAATGAGCTTGTATTTTGGAAGTACCTGTTGTGTTGTGACGTGGCTAAACCTGCTTACTGTTTTTAAACCAACTGTCCATTTTAACATGGGATAATCATGACAATCTTCTAATAATATTTCAGTTTTCCTTACTGCTTATCTTTTCAATTCAAACATGATCACAGAACACCAATAACTTCCAGATGCATAACAGATCAGAAATGAACAAATATCTAATTTTGATCCCTTAGGGTTTGTACTGCTAAAAAAACCCTGAATAAAGGTGCATTTTAATAGACTTGCACAACTGATGCAGCCTAATGATGGCACCTTTTGTAAATATTACAGGAGTATTACATAGCAGGACTGCTGAAAAATATTGGAGATTCACCGATAAGAGTGCATTAGTAGGGTAAATGTTCCATAAACGCAGTCTTTAGGAGCACACATCTGCAGTTTTTATTCTAATTCTGCTGAAATGCTGTTCTGAAGGAATTAATTTAGCATACGTGTGATTGATGGTTATATGATGAAATATTTTAAATGAGCAATAAAATGGTCAATAAGAAGTAATGTCCAAATTAGAAACTGACTGAATTATTAGCAATAAATAATTTCTTTCATCAAATTCACATTTTTCCATCTGTAGAATGCTTCCATGTGACCATCAACTTATTCATTAGTTGCATTGTTTTAATTAAATTTTGTAACTTACAGCAGGCCTTGATACATTTTCATCGGCTTTAGCAGCCCCCCGCCCAAATTTTTTTTTTAAGAGCCGGACTTATTTTTCAGACTTTAGGGTTTTATATTTTAATGACCATATTTTCTAATTATTGCTGCCACAAAGCCTGAACCTAAACTGTTTACCACTTCTTGACATTTTAAAAAAAGCTATAATAAAAGTGCGTGTATAAATAAATATGGTTGTCATCGCAACAAAAAGCTAACCACTATCATTCTCCTAAATAAGCTTTGTACTTCTACTGAGAATTACCAAGAGGCACTTACAACAAGTGACTGATGAAATTTCTAGGCATCAGAATGAAATTTCTAGGCACCATGGCACCCTGGAGCCTGGAATTTGTCAAACCCTGACAGAAGGGTTTTAATCGAGGATTCAGTGTTACAGTTTCAACACTTTAAGGACTGCCTTTCACAAGGAGGGTTGCCAAGTCTGAAACTCACATTTCCAGCATTGTGTAGAACCTTGTTGTAGTGCCGGATAATTGGTTTGTGACAGCATGGGTAGGGTTGCCAGGTCCCTCTTTGCCACCAGCGGGAGGTTTTTGGGGCGGAGCCTGAGGAGGGCAGGGTTTGGTGAGGGGAGGGACTTCAATGCCATAGAGTCCAATTGCCAAAGCAGCCATTTTTTCCGGGTCAACTGATCTCTATCAGCTGGATATTAGTTGTAATAGCAGGAGATCTCCAGCTAGTACCTGGAGTTTGGCAAACCTAAGCATGGGTGGGGGGCAGAACTAAGCATTTGTTTGGAGGATCTGAGACTCGAGGCTAGTATTAAATATGTCTACTAATTTAAGATGTACACCTTTTATAAAGAACAAAATTGAAACTGGCCTTTTGTCTTGCATTTTGACACCTGGCTGAAAAAATAATAATAATGGCCCAGTCACTTAGCAACATGATTCTTGAGATACACTGTGTTTTTATTTCTCACACCTAAGCTTGCCAATCTCCAGGAGAAACTTAGAGTTCTCCCGAAATTACAACTGATCTCCACTTGACAATGATCAATTCCCCTTAGGTTGCCTGGTCCCCCCTGGCCACCAGTGGGGGATGGGGGTAGGGTTACCAGATCCTGGAGCTTTGGGGATGGAGACTAGGGAGTACAGGGACCCTCAGTGGGGTAATAGTGCCATAGAGTCCACCCTCCAAAGCATCCATTTTATCCAGGCAAACTGATCTCTGTAGTCTGAAAATGAGCTGTAATTCCAGAGGATCTCCAGGTCTCACCTGGAGGCTGGCATTCCTAGTTCCACTGGAGAACATGGCAGCTTTGGACGGGAGACTCGATGGCATTATTCTACTAAGGTCCCTTCCCTTCCCAAACCCTGCCCTTCCCAGACTCCACCCCCAATCTCCAGAAGTTTCCCAACCTGTACTTGGTAACCCTGTGAGCGACACAGATCTATATTGGGCATTTTCAAATATTAGCATTTTAAGGTTTGTCAAAATATCATTCCCAGCATTTTCAAAGGTGGGAGAAATTTCACTGATGTCCCCTAAGACCCAGGCTACTTTGCAGGAATAATTATATCTGAAAAAAATGTCTAAATGTTTCAATTTGTGCAACAGCAGAATTGCTCATTGGCTTGTTCCATATTTGCCCAATATTGAAGAGCAAGTTCACTTCCCAGTTCAGTGCTGGTTGTTTATCTATAACAAGTCCTTTATGGCTTGGAGACAGGGTATTTGAAGGACACCTTGTCTCCATTTGAGCCGGTCTATCTCTGTAGGGGAATAGGGTCGTCAACTCTGTCTTGGGAAATTCCATGAAAATCTGGGGCAGGGTGTGCCTGGGGATGGAGGAGCTCAATGGGGTGTGATTAGGGTTAGTAAATTATTCTGGATTTGGAAATAACTGGAGATTTTGGGGGTGGAGCCTGGGAAGGGCTGGGTTTGGGGAGAGGAAGGCCTTCAGTGGGATATAATGCCATTGAGTGCACCTTCCAGGAACGGTGACTTCTGTAGTCTGAACACCAGTCTTAATTCCAGGAGATCTCCAGGCTCTGCTTGGAGGTTGGCATCTCAAGATGTCATGCCAAACAGCCCATCCTCTGAAGCTGCCCTTTTTTTCCAGGGGAAGTGCTCTCTGTAGTCTGGAGATCAGTTGTAATTCTGGGAGGGTTGCCAATCTCCAGGTTGTGGCTGGAGGTCTCCTGCTATTACAACTGATCTCCAGGCAAAAAAAATCAGTTCCCCTGGCTGCTTTGGCAATTGGACTCTATGGCATTGAAGTCCCTCCCCTTTCCAAACCCCACCCTCCTCAGGCTCCGCCCCCCCAAATGTCCAGGTATTTCCCAACCCGGAGCTGGCAACCCTAACTCCAGGCCCCACCTTGACACTGGGAGGCCCTGTTTCATGTGCTGCCTCCTGTGGATGTGAGTGGAGTTACCACTAGCAACTGGGCCTTTTCAACAGTATTTGAACTGTGGAATTCCTTCTCCATGGGGTTGACCTGGCACTTATCTAAAGTACAAAGCCATTTTACCATGCAGAAAAAGGAGCTTGGGTTGTTGGCCAGGGATCGTGGAAGGTGGGTTTTTTGTTTTTTTGCCACCTTTTGGCGTGGAGTAGGGGTCACTGGGGGTGCGAGGGGTAGGATTGCCAGGTCCTTCTTCACCATCAGCAGGAGGTTTTGGGGGCAGAGCCTGAGGAGCGTGGGGTCCGGGGAGGGACTTCAATGCCATAAAGTCCAATTGCCTAAGTGGCCATTTTCTCCAAGTGAACTGATCTCTGTTGCCTGGAGATCAGTTGTAATAGCAGGAGATCTCCAGCTACTATCTGGAGCAGTGCCGGATTTACGTATAAGCTAAACAAGCTATAGCTTAGGGCCCCACTCTCTTGGGCCCCCCAAAAAATTTAAAGGAAAAAAACTGGATCTACATTTTCAAAATATAAGATAGAAAACAAATAAAATAAAACCTACATACAGCAATAGTGTTTTGTGTTGTGTAGGCTCCTATGATGTAAGTAATCGGCCCTGATTGTATTTCAGTTCAACAATTACTTTGATAAAATACATATTTTGTTATGTGCAAATGGCTTTAGGTACCTATTAGGTCCATATAGCATATATTCAACACAAAAAAACAGCGACAATTTGTTGTTGACAAAGAACAGCTGGCCATATAAAGGGCCCCATTACCTTCAATAATAGGACATATAAAGGGCCCCATTACTGTCAATAACTACCTTCAATAGGCTTAGGGCCTCATCAAACCTAAATCTGGCCCTGATCTGGAGGTTGGCAACCCTAGTGGGGGGGAGGTAGTTGTGAATTTCCTGCATTGTGCAGGGGGTTGAACTAGATGATCCTCGTGGTCCCTTCCAACTCTATGATTGTAAGATTCTATGATTCTAACTCAGCCACAGCTTTTAAACCAAAGAAAAAGGCATTTTGTGTATAAAATCAAACGTATATGCTTAAGAATGGAACTCCTTGTTTGTTTGGTTTTTTAAAAATAAGTAAGCACATCACTAGACAGAAAGCACCTTCTTAAAGTATAACCTCCGAGTTCTTTCTTCTTGAAATAGGTAAAGGAAAGTCAAAAAGCAGAATGCTTTCCTTTTCCTAGTGACTGCAATCTGAAACTGACAAGAGCTTATAAACCAGGCCTACTCTGCTGCTTGGGGGAGCTTTATAACTGATTGTTTTAAAACCAAAGTGACACCAGAAGGGGTCAAGTAAATAAATATGCATGCCTCACCAGTTCAAAATAATAAAATTCCAATGTGTGCAAGCCTGCTTGTTGAACATATGTTTGAGGCACGGCTAAGCCATCTGGCTCAATGTCAAGCATTTACACCAACTGCAGTCTTACACTACCTGACAGCAGAAAATCTTTATTCCCTTGGTGTTTGGGCACAAATGGAGAAATATTATTGAAATGATTATCTGCATCAAGACTCAGATTTGGTTTGACATTTAGCTGGCTCTGTTTAATCCAAAGGGTTGTCTGAATGAATAAAGAGAAGGGTTCCTCCGGAAGACGCTGTGAGCGGCGGGGGTTTGCTGGTGGGAAGAGAGAGAGAGCAAATGATTAATGAGAGTGAAGGACTGGGTGGACCCTACCCACCTCTACCCAGACCTTGGTGCCAGGAACTGCATATAAAATGAGGGCGATGTGTTTTTTTTTATTTCCCCATGCCTTGTCAGGAAGAGCCTCAGCCACCTCCGGGGCCTCCTTTATCGGGCCTTGAGGAAACAAAGGGAAAGGATGCCTGACATTCTTCGACGCTGAGAAAGAGCCTTCTCAACAGGAATGGCTGTCTCCTTAGTGTGGTCAAGGTAGCGCTGCAAAACGCTGCAGAGAGGGGGACACAGTCACCCAGGGCTGCAGGCTAGGGTTGCTAACCTCCAGGTACTAGCTGGAGATCTCATAGAATCATAGAATAGAATCATAGCGTTGGAAGGGACCACCAGGGTCATCAAGTCCAACCCCCTGCACAATGCTGGAAATTTACCCCACACACCCGTAGTGACCAGAAGATGGCCAAGATGCCCTCCCTCTCATCATTTGCCTAAGGTCACAGAATCAACATTGCTGATAGATGGCCATCTAACCTCTTCTTAAAAACCTCCAGGGAAGCCCCTTCCACTGAGGAACCACTCTGACTTTTAGAAAATTCTTCTTAATGTCTAGACAGAAACTCTTTTGATTTAATTTCAACCCGTTGGTTCTGGCCCTGCTATGACAGCTGATCTCCTGCTGATAGAGATCAGCTCACCTGGAGAAAATGGCCGCTTTGGCAATTGGACTTTATGGCATTGAAGTCCCTCCCCTCCCCAAACCCCGCCCTTCTTAGGCTCCACCCCCAACCCCCAACCCCCCACCGGCGGCGAAGAGGGACCTGGCAACCCTACTGCTGGCAGGCCAGCATTGGGGTCAGCTTTTTTAAAAATCCTAAGGTAAGGATTCCAATGGACACCTCCATGTGTGTCTGTTTGAGAGGAGGACCGTGGACACACACCACTGGAAATGAGTCTTTGCATATCAGCGCTGTCTCAAGGCCTCACAACAGATTTGCTGTGTGCTTTCTTTCATTCTAACCTACCTCACAGGGCTGTTGTGAGGGTAAAATCAAGGAGAAGAGAATGGCAACGTAAGGTGCCTTGGGTCTCCCTCAGGGAGAAAAGTAGGCTGAAAATATCTAAATAAATTAATTAAAAACCACTAGGTGGTTTGCCACTTTTTAAAAAAAAATCTTGGAACTATCAAAATGATGTTGCCAGCTGGTAAAACAAACAAACAATGGAATGACCAATCATTCTTGATGTAGTTCTTGAGTTAATCATGAAAGAGAAATCCAGTTCTCTATTTTTTAAAAGCTGTCTTACATGGAGTATCCAACCCAGCTTCCCTGTTCACCTCATCAGATGCAATATTTTTTTCTGTTGCTCCAGAAGGTCGGACCAGAACCAACGGGTTGAAATTAAATCAAAAGAGTTTCTGTCTAGACATTAGGAAGAATTTTCTAACAGTTAAAGCAGTTCCTCAGTGGAACAGGCTTCCTTAGGAGATGGTAAGCTCTCCTACCCTGGAGGTTTTTAAGAAGAGGCTAGATGGCCATCTGTCAGCAATGCTGATTCTATGACTTTAAGCAGATCATGAGAGTGAGGGCATTTGGCCATCTTCTGGGCACGAAGTATGGATCACTGGGGATGTGGGGAGGAGGTAGTTCAGAATTTCCTGCATTGTGCAGGGGGTTGGACTAGATGACCCTGGTGGTCCCTTCCAACTCTATGATTCTATGATCTAAGTGTGCAGAGAGGGCTTTGAGGATAGAGAAAGAATTCTCTCTCTCTCTCTCTCTCTCTCTCTCTCTCTCTCTCTCTCTCTCTCTCTCTCTCTCTCTCTCTCTCTCTGCATATGGACTGCATATATAGCCGGAGAACATGTAAGGTTGTATTCACATATAGCTTTACCTGCTGTTTCATTAAAGCAATCATTCATCTTCTGGATTGTCTTGTCCACACACAAAAATCCAGTTACAAATTATTGCTGCACACCAATAGCACAGTATCCAACAATGCATGGATGCAGTCTGAGGCTTTTGACAAGGAACATCATGTGCTGAACAAGCTTTATTGACAGAAAACAACAACTCAGAACAGTGTTCATTCTGAAGGAAGAGAAAAAACAGAATTTAACAAAATGAAAAAAAAAATCAGTTTCAGACAATATTTATAAACCAAATCACTTGGATTTACTTTCAGTTGAAAGCAAACGAGAGCATCAAATTAATTCATACTTCCTAGCTCTTCTGGATTGAAAAGGTGGGACTTTAAAAAAATTATAACTTTGATTGTTGATTTGGATTTGAAATTAACTAGGTGATTTGGATTTAATTCAAATGTTAGACATGATTTTCTCCTCACTCTGCTTTTAATGAACTTTTTAATTGAGAATGAAATGAGTTTTAATGAACACAATTGGTAGCCTAATTGATTTTCTGCCATGACCTAGTGAGTGATCAGTATACAATTGGCATATTAATATAGAATTATCTCATGCCAAACAGTTTACAGGTGCATTGGAGTAGGTTGACTAATACATACAACGTTTCCTTTTTTGATAGTAAGCAACATTTTTATATAGACGCCCTGATTTTAAAACTCTTTTATATCTCTTGTCCCTTGAACACCTGTAGCGTTCACCCTATGCAACTTGATCAATTCTGACAAATTGAACTTTGCAACAGTGAACTGAATTTATAACTTGAAAGAATTAGTAGCCTACACGAAAATGTACCTTATGTAAAAACTCCACAATAATTAGATATTTATAATGCTTCTATTTATAGCTACGCATTGGATTCCCCTTTTAAATGGGGGTATTTAACTGAATCTCTTGGAAATTATATTCTTTTATCATGTTAAGAACAATGAACCGATGAGAAAATATATTATGACATAGTTAAACACAAGGCTATAATTTCTAAACTGCATAAATTACATGTTTTCCCCTATTATGATCCAGACAGACAAAATGAACATTTTTGAAAGAAAATGACCAACACATGATTAATTGCAAGCTCGCAGATTTTGCAGCTTCACGAGTAAATCATCTGCTAAGAAGTGCTAACTTGCTAAAATATAAACTAATTTTAGTCTCTGGATATTAAAATATAATCCATCTTCTTCCTCCATTGGGAAAGCTAATTAGAAATTGTGACTGGCATAAGGAGACGGAGCTGAGAACACTGGGATTAAGTTCACTCGCATAAAATCTGAATTCAAGAAAAAACTGGTCAGTTCTTTTCACATTTTACTATATTGTAGGGGGAAATCCCTTATACTAATTATGGTGCCTCAAATGTGCAAGTAACAAATGAAAAATCATAATTAGAAAGCAAAGTATGTGTGTTAGGAGACACAAGTTGTTCCATAAATAATATAAAAACTGAGAAATGGTTTAAGGTCATGGGGGTATATCCCCCATGGATTCTATGAAGTAGGATTTTCCCACTTCTTCCTTCCTCTGCTCCGGTCCATTTAACTTCCCTACATTTTTTCCTGGGGGGTATTTTTCACGGTGGATTTTGCTTTGGTTTTGAATCGGAGCAAACAATAAACCAATTTAAATAGCTTTTTCATGGCCGCGCAGCTTCCCCTCCCATCCCAAGGCATTTTCGATTTTTCATGGGAGAAACAGCGCACTTCTCTGCACTGCTTACGTCTGCTCCCGCTCATGACTCACCGCTCCAAATCTGCCTAATCCCGCCCACTCTTCCCATGATCTTGCCTTGCTCCATTTGCCCCCCCTCCAGACTTTCGCACACGCCTCCAGCTCGGCCGGGCTGCCCGGCTCCTATGGCTCTCTTGGGGCTTTTCCATGCCGCCGGCTGGGAAGGAAATAGGGAAGAGGGCAGGGAGGAAGGAGAACGGCAGAATAAGACCCGGGGAGGGAGCCGCTCGCCGAACGGGCCAGCCAAGTTGCCGGCCGTTTATGCCTGGAAGGTCTCGCCTTGGATTTGCCGCTCTCTAGATGCACATTTCCCCCATCCAAATTCTCAAAACCCTGCATGGGGCGCTTACTGTTGAGCACTGGGGCAAAATGGGGGTCAATAGTGGCAGGGGAAATCAGCAGAAATTGCTGCTCTGTCTTCCAAAGACTTTAGTGTCATTTAGACTTCAGAACTGCATGGTTAGATACATGCCACTGTCCCTGGCTGGTCTGGGAATGCTGATCCCCTATCACCATCAAAAGATTCACCTTGATAGCTCAGTCAAATCCTGACCAACATAAATCTAGTCTAGTATTCTAGGGTATAAGCTTTCGAAAACTTTCCCACTTGAAAGCATAAACCCTGGAAATTTTTGTTGGCCTATGAGGTGCTACTGGACTCAAATTTTGTTCTTCTACTACAAACTAACTTGGCTACCTTCCTAAAGATATCCAGATGAACCTTGTGTGATGCAGATGTGTCCCCATATCTGTGCATCTATATGAGTGCAATGGAACAGTTACTTCCACACACAACTCTCATATATGAAAAATATTTGGAGTGGAAAAAAGCCCACATAGTGATCAAAAACTCCAGATTTCACATCCCCCTCCCCAATATGGATATGCAACAAATCCATTACCTAACACTTGAAGCACCATTTTCAATATTTGGAATCTATAGGGTGGCTTTCAGATGATGTTCAGTGCCACCATAGACTCATTTCTGATGAACAGGTTCGTCTGTGCAGCCTTCAAAAAGATCCAGATAATGCTGAGCATATAAGAACTTTAAGACACTGGATTTCACCTTGTTTGGGGGAAAAATAATTTTGAGCGCATGCCTATGTATGCATGGGAGCATATCCACTCACACTTGTAGCGTAGGAAGACTGAAAAAAAGAGTATATATGCAAGGCCTGCTGTATTGCATCAAAGCCCTTCCCATTTACATGGTGTCGGGTATAGGACAACATGGGCAAAGCTACCCCACTCCCACATTGATCTGTATATGGTATGGAGTGTACTATTTGTTACCCTCCCTGCTGTTGAAGACATGATCTGCTATAAATAAATAAATAATAATAAATAGATAAGATTTATATCTCAAGGTTCCTGAAGTCTACCTAAGCTATACAGGCAACTCTCTAGTTTGTCTATAAAATAATTTTGCAGTTAAAAGACTACACTGAGTCATTTTAAAAAATGAAACCCTTAAAACATTGGTTCTCATTGGACTCTTGGGGAGCTCAGAATACCTGAGGGGTAAGGGAAAAGCACACCCTGACCTGGATGGCCCAGGCTAGCCTGATCTTGCAGCTCTCAGAAGCTAAGCAGGGTCAGCCCTGGTTAGTATTTGGATGGGAGACCACCAAGGAAGTCCAGGGTTGCTATACAGAGGAAGGCACTGGCAAACCACCTCTGTTAGTCTCTTGCCTTGAAAACCCCCCAAAGGGGTTGCCATAAGTTGGCTGTGACTTGACAGCACTTTACACACACACATACAAGGGAAAAGCACAAATTTCAAGGAACAATAGCATCCTGATGCAGGTAGCACTTTCTTCTCCTTGCCAGCCTGGGTGGATCAAGCACCTGCTGGAATCCACACTGGACTTGTGAGAGTAATTGCATCACCCATGCTCCATCATCCCTACCTACTTTAGGAAAAGAGAAAACTTGAGAATATTTCCTGTTTTGTTCAGTAGTTTCCTTGTAGCTTTAAAAAGGGGGCAGAGAGTCCTCATTCAGTGACAGTTCTGGAGTAGTACACGACTTTAGACAGCTACACATTCAGTTGCATTTGAGAATCTTTACACCAGTGGTGGTGGGGAGGGCTGAGGAAAACCTGCAACTTATATGTGATTGTTACACAGAAAACAGGATGGGGATCCAACCTGTGCACCCGGTAATGTGTGAATTGGCCCTTTAAAAGGAACTTCCATGTCCCGAGGCAGTAATCATCTGAGGGCATTGTGCCCTACTTGTATGCTTTCCAGGGGCATCTGGGTTCCAGGATATTGATGGCTTGAACCAGCATGGCTTTTCCTGTGTTTTTACTAATTTGTTCTTGATTCAAGAGCCCTGTGATGCAGAGCGTTAAGCTGCAGTACTGCAGTCAAAGCTCTGCTCACGACCTGAGTAAGATGCCTATGGAGGTCAGACTCAGGCAGTCGGCTCAAGGTTGACTCAGCTTTCCAACCTTCCAAGGTCTGTAAAATGAGTTGGTGGTAAAGTGTAGACAACTAGGGAAGGCAATGGCAAGCCACCTCGTAAACATAGTCTGCCTAGTAAACGGCGTGATGTGACATCACCCCATGGGTCAATAATGACCCGGTGCTTGCCATTACCTTTACCTTTACCTTTTCAAGGGAACAATATAGGAAAGGGAATCTTTAATAATGTTTGATATATGATTCAAATGCTCACATCACACCATATTGACTTATACCACACTGATCCCACTATCTCAGTATTATCTGACTGACAGCCACACTCCAAGGGTTTTTCTAAGCCCTGTTACCTGATAGTCTTCAGCTGTAGATGCTAAAGTGTAAATCTGAAATGGTATGCATTGAAAACACGTTGTTATCAACCACTGAGTTATGGCATTCTGGAATTATTATCCATGTTACCACTTTTTTAAAAAACCCTACAAACTGAAATTGTTGTTGATAGTGGCAGTGGAGTATATCTAATTCAGCCAAATTCAGAACTAGACAATACCAAAATGGCCACTGATTTCAATGCAATTCATCCTGTAGTTATATATGAAAAAGCTATTCTTCCTTCCAGATATAGAGAGGGGAAAAAATGAAAATTTATCTTTTATCATTAAACAGGATTTAATTCTCTAACTAGAAAGTAGAGTTGATGAATTTGTTTCTTTACTGTAGAGACCGATAAACAGCATGTGCTTTGAAATTGAGGTATGCTTGTGGAAAAGTTCAAAGTGAATATCCATTTCCTCCCTAGGTTCTACTCACGAGTAAGCGAGCATTCAAGAGTCTCAGTGCACTTCTAAGCAGAGTTATACACCTTTAAAGTCCATTCAAATTAAGGGATTTTAAAAGGTGTAGCTCTGCTGTGGATTACACTGTTGGGGCATTTGGGTCAACATATTCCTAGAATAACTGCGCTGAAATGAACCGATGGATGAAAGTTTGAATTTTGCCCCAAACTGCCTTTATGAAGAAGAAAGTATCTCTACAATGACTTTTTTTAAAAATTCAAGAAAAGCCTTTCAATTAACTGCTTTCATTAGAAGAACAAAGGTATCTAGTAAAAGAAATAAGTCACAGAACCCTTAAGGAACCCTCAATGCACGAACACACATCGAAGTGAAAAAGCACTGATATGTGTCTTTGAAGTGTGCTTTGTCGTCTTTTGTCAATGGACAGGTTTCACCCTACTTGCCCTAGGCAAGCCAAGAGGTATAACACATGGGTATGAGAGTCAGTGTCATTACGGTTTCCAATCCCTGACAGGAGCTGGGTGGCAAAGGGTGTAAATGAATGCAGAGTTCAGTCAAATACATTTAAATGCATTACAATCATCAGACATGAGCACGCACACACATACAGAGGAGTGACTTCTGTTTCATAAAATGATAAAATAATTAAATTAGAAAGAGGCAGTGAAAATGGGTGTTCTGCCTCTCTCATTTCTTCCCCTCAAAGAGCAGTGTTTGCGACATAAAATACCAGGTTAAAGTTCACAATTCGTTTAAATTTATTCCCTTTATGTGGCTGTACAGTGGCTAAGTGAGGTAAAATTAATGTGATTTTCTGACTTAAAACATTGTTAACATATACTCCAGCCATAGTGATAAATCATAATTTAAAAATCTTATTACCATTATTGAAATTAAATGTACATAATCAATGCATTACAATAAGGATATTGTCATGATTTTTCATTGCAGTAGCCACCTTTCTACACCTAGGCATTGACTAATATACAGTTTACCCTTCCATGGTTTTTCCTCAAAGCATAGACATCTTTTTGTTGAAGACTGCTGCACGTTTTATGGGTCTCAGCAGCAGATTTTCTAAACTCACAGAACCGGAAAGTGACCAAACTCAATAGCCCCTCTCTCAGTCATTTCTGAGCGCTCATGCCCTCTTTTGCCTAGGGACCTGGGTCCAGTCATGGATAGTGGGTTGTACATTCAAAATATTTATATCTCAGGTTGGTTCACGAGAAATACCGTATTTTTCCGTGTATAAGACGCCCCCATGTATAAGATGACCCCTATTGTTTTGTATCCAAAATTAAGAAATCAGGGGCCGTCTTATACATGGAGACGTATATGGAAAAATACAGGTGGGGAAGAGAGCGGGGACCATCAGAAGGCAGGACGCTGGCTGGCCAGGGCGACCGGGCTCTTCCCCGCCCGCTCTCTTCCTCACCCATCAGCTGACAGGCGGGGAAGAGAGTGACGACCTTCCACGTAAAAGACGACCCCCATTTTTTCCTAAACTTTTAAAGAAAAAACATCATCTTATACATGGAAAAATACAATAATTTATCACAAAAATCATAACACAGAACTAGCAGTATTAAAACCTAGTGGAGCCCAACAGGAAAACTGACACAATTTAGCAGGCTATGTGGATGGCCAGATCAGAACTCCAGAAAGGGAAGACTCACACACACACAAAAAGGCCTCCCAGATACAACTACTACTGCCTCTTCTCAATATTATAAAGATAAGGAAAAGAATCCTATATACTTCTAGGCCACATTCTGGTGTATCACCCATTTCAGTGCTGCACTAATTTTAAATCCAGCTAACAAAAAATCTCAAGTAATTCTGCGCTCTGTCAGTCAAGCTATCCTTAGACATGGGATACAACTGTGACTGTCGTCAAATCCACCATCTGTGTTCCATTAGATACGATGGGAAGTCAAGGCTAAGCTTGCTGTGTTGTGAGTTGTATCTATGTGTCTACATCTCCTATAAGACTGTGCCAAACAATATATTTTTTCTTACTTTGGGACCTAGTCAATGCACATGTCTAAGAACACATCGTCCTGACCTGGATAACTCAGGCTAGCCTGATCTCATCAGATCTCAGAAGCTAAGCAGGGTTGCCTGTGGCAAGTATTTGGATGGGAGACCTCCAAGGAATCCCAGAGGTGTGATGAGGATCCAGGCAATGGCAAACTACCTCTGAACGCCTCCTGCCTTGAAACCTCCACCAGGGGTTGCCATAAGCCTAATGTACCTTGATGGCGAAACCAAAAAAGACACATTAATGCAGCTATGGGGCAGACTGAAAAAATCCAACCCCAACTCCAGTAGTCTACACATAAATTGAAATTTACTTAAGTCAAACGTTTTTAAAAAATTAGAGATTTGTGTTCCCTTTGAAATGTACTAGTCCTCTTATTTTCTCCCAGAGCTAGAAACCTTATTGGATATAACTACTAGGCTCCCTCACCCATATGTCCCTTCCTTTCCCTTGATGTTCAACTTCTAGAACTCCAGTATCATTTCACATGCAACCTGCACACCACCTACAAACCAACACTCAGCACAGCACCTTCCTGCCAAATTTCTTTGCCCTTCTTCCCCTGACATCATTTCATCTCCTGCCTGCGGTAATGAGCCTAAAGCATTCAGGTTCTTGTCATTCTATTCTTCCCTTTCGACAGTCCCATTGGAAAAGCAAATCTAGATGAACCCTGCACCTTTGTTGTACACATCAAACATTAAATTCCTCTTCTCAACTACTCCCCTCAGCTTCTGAGGGAAACATCCCCATACTCTGAGGGGGGTGGGGAATTGACTGGAGTGATTTTGCTTCAGTAGATCATGCTCGTTTACATTAAGAGAGTGTGGTATACCAATACCGAGAATATAAAATCTATGTTGATATATTCCCATGGTTGTTATCTGTCTATGATATTTTTATTCCCTTTCTTCAGGGTGGTATAGATGGTTGTCCACTCCTGTTTTATCCTTACAACAACAAGTAACAGGTGAACCTGAGAGAAACTGCATCTTGCCCCAGAACACTCAGTGAACATCATGGCTGAAGGCCAAATTGGACAAGATGACATTCCTGAGTTGACCTAGGCATATTATATAGTGAATTCCCACCAGGAAACTTCTTTTAACAGTGTCTCAAGGTCCCAATTATGGCCAGGTGCGTTTATTTGCTGACATGCAACCCCCAGCGCTGTTTCGGGCCAGAAAATGGTGTGGGGGAAGGAAGGATCCCCTTCTGTCCCCATGGTGCAGTGGTCCCAACCAGAATAAGTACCCAGGGTACTGTTTAAAAGGAGTTCCCTGGTGGGAACTCACTACAAAATGGCAGCACATCCCCAAGGGGAACTTGAGGACACCATCTCATCTAGTTTTGCCCTGAGAGAAGATTTGAACCTGAGTCTCACCAGGCTTAGTTTAACAATAAGAATTACACCATACAGGTTCTCATGTAGTTATATGTCTCTTTGCTGTTGTATGTTCCTTGTTTTGAGACTGACTCACTTCTTTGGTCACAGCCACTTCCGGTGATACAACAGATCAATGTGAAATGGCCAGCATGCCCTCAAAATTCCCCAGACAAATACTTCATGGGATAGCTGTAGTGGATGAATTTTTTTTGTGTGTGTGATTATTGGGTGATGAAATTTAGTCAGTTATGCAGTTTAAAACTTTTCATCATCTAAAAAGGTTCTTATAGGTTATCTAGGCTGTCTGACCGTGGTCTTGGTATTTTCTTTCCTGACGTTTTGCCAGCAGCTGTGGCAGGCATCTTCAGAGGAGTAACACTGAAGGACAGTGTTACTCCTTCAGTGTTACTCCTCTGAAGATGCCGGCCACAGCTGCTGGCGAAACGTCAGGAAAGAAAATACCAAGACCACGGTCACACAGCCCAGATAACCTACAAGAACCAATGAATTCTGACTGTGAAAGCTTTCGACAATATCTAAAAAGGTATTTCCAATGAATTGGGCAAAGCATTTTTCAGAGGCATTTATAAAAACTGCAGCGGACAGGCATCATCTTAGAAGAGGCGTTCCCCTTTCTTTTACATTCCAAATGCCTGCTGTGAGATGGTGCATGCTGTGACATACAAATGCATCATCTAAAAACAAAGGAATTGAGCATTTTTCTTCAATATGACTTCTTAAAAATTCTTATACAGATGGGGGGGCAGAGCTTAGTGGCAGAGACCATGCGTTGCACGTAGAAGGTCTCTGGTATCACCAAGCTGAATGATTTCAGGTGGGAACTCTCTTTCCTCTGCCAGACAGAATTTTAAAAAGACTCGCCTATATGGGCCAAAGGTCCTACTCAGTATAAGGCAGTTTCATATGTTAATTAACTCATCGTATTATTAACCACTACGATTTTTTTCTTTTAAAAAATCAGGTGATAACCCTAGTTTCTGTCATTAAAATCTGTGGCAGTTAAGAATACAGGTATTTACATATGGTTAGGTCAAGAGAGCAGAGAAAATCTTGGTGATCTGCATAAATCTACTGTCCTTTATAATATTTATTTAGAAGAGTCTTTGAGAAAATAAACTTTATACTACTGTGAAGCTATGTCTGCATGACATTCTAACAGGGGCTAGTCACTGTTTTCTCAGCTGATTTTTGCTTACTAGAGATTTATGTCTAGTTGTTGCTGCAGCTAGGTTGTTTTATCTCTGTTGTATGATTGCCACTCCTCCATTTTTGCATTTGTGATATCTGAAATCCAACCCTATCCAGGCTGTTTGGGTCATGTGAGTACTACTCTGACACTGCTACATTACTCTGTTCTGATTCATGATTGATGACTAGACGCAGTGAAGAGGGTCTCTATATTGGGCCTCTATATTGGGTCCCTCAGCCTATTGGGAGGGCTGAAGTCATCTGTATAAAACTGCCTCGTTTTATTTCTGCTTGAATTAAGATCCTAAAGAATTGAACTGAGGTATATAAACTTTTACATATTGGTGGTGTTGTAATTTATAGGATGCATCTCTTAAACATAGCGTTTGGGTGTGTCTAGTTATTCAGTGTTTTTGGGAAGAAGTAATTACTCATATCAGTTTTGTATTAGCATATTCATTTATTGTTGAAGATGCTTATGAACTTGTAAACTATTTGCCTGTGTCCTGGAGGCTATATAGTCAACCAAGATGGACCCTCTGTTGCTAAAAGATGGGCAGCCCATTCCTGAGCCTTTCGGCGGCCGGGGACGGCGTGGCGGAGGTGCCACCACGGCATTTCTAAAGAGGTTCCCCGGCCAAAGCCTTTTTAAATTTAAAAAAGAAAAAAATGGGGCATTTCCCCCCATTGTGAACAACAAGGCTGCACCAGGAAAAACCTGGAGCAGCAATGCTGTTCCTGGAGTGGCCATTCCGGGCCTGGAGGGGCTGTGGAAACTGACTAATGTCAGCTCTGCCCCGGAAACGGCCCGGGAATGCCCCTCCCATGTTGGCATCACATGTCTCTTCTGGGATTTACATCTCAGAGAGACTGCACCGCCAGGTGAGTGGCATGCAGCTCCACAACACTCAGGTACTGACGGAACTGCTGCCACCGCCAGCGTAAGTGCCTCTTATCATGGAATAAGGGGCACTTACGCTGGTGGTGCGGTCACACCACCTCCTAAGCCCAATCGCTCCCCCAGCCTCAGAAATGAGCCTGGAGAGATAAATGCCCACCTCCCATAAACCAATGGAATGAGGACCTTAGAACCCTATCACCATTTGAACATATGACATATAAATGACAATTGCATATTTTTAGATATTTGGAAACCTTATAAATGCATATGTGTAGACTTGACACCACCTTTGTCATAATTTTTATTTCTTTTCTGTTTGAGGTTTGTAATTATTAAAAAAAATGATTTTAAAATGTTGTTTACATGTCGCTGTATCTTTCCATTTTGAAGTCCAGGTAAATGCCTTTGACTTAGTGCATGGAGTAATTTGTCAATGTAAATTTTCATTAGTGTCAGCCTCTGTGCCAGAATACTGGAAAATAGCCAACATCACATCGATTTTTAAAAAGGGGTCTAGGGGAACCCACTTAACTATAGGCTATTCCATTTAAACTGATAAAAAGTGTTATCAAAGACACATCAAAGAGGAATCAGCATGACATCTAATGGGAAGTCTCACCAGCTTCTTAGAATTCTTTGAGAGTTTTTTTTTTTAAATCCAGCTTGCCAGCATCTGAATTGGAACCATCTACAACCTCATGATGCCCTACCCGGAGTGCTTCCTTTGCTGGCACTCCAACGCCATCTGTTTTAATAATGGACTTTGCCACTCCTAAACAAGAAGAGAGAGCCAATGTGGTGTTGTAGTTGGACTAGGATCTGGAAACTCGGTTTGAATCTCTATTCTGCCATGGAAACATGCTGTGTGACCTTGGGCCAATCACACATTCTCAGCCTTGACCCTGGCAAGTATTTGGATGGGAGGCTTCCAAGGAGTATCGGGGGTGTGATGCAGAGGTAGGGATGCCAGCCTCCAGGTGGTATCTGGGGATTCCCTGGAATTACAGCTTGTCTCCAGACTACAGAGATCAGTTCCCCTGGAGAAAATGGATGATTTGGAGGGTGGACTCTATGGGATTGTACCCCACTGAGGTTCCTGTCCTTCCTAGGCTCCATCTTCAAATCTCCAGGAGTTCCCCAAGCTGGGTCTGGCAACCCTGCCCCTCATCCCCCACCGGTGGCCATGGGGGATGTGGCAACCCTATGGCTACCTGGACGGACACTTTTAGCCCATTCATGGGGGGGGGACCACAGCAGCCAGGACAACGCAGCTGAGAAGCCTCCTCAGAGGCTTCCCAGCCACTGTGGAGGAAGAAAAAGCCTTTTTTCCAATATAAAAATCGGGGAAAAGGCTTTCCCTCCCATAGGGGAAAGGTGGCCTGCACCACCACAAAAGGTGGTGCAGGACCGCTGGCATCCCGGGAGGCGATCTTTGGGTGAAAGGGGTTTGGAAGCTGTCTAAAGGCAGCTCTGCCCCTCGGAACGCCCCAGGATGTATTCTAGTGGCTAGTTCATAGTGTACTGTGGATAATTGTGACTGTGTTCATTGATGGCTATAAAGGTACAAGAGGGGGACTTGCAAGGAACTTGCAGAGAAGGGGACATCCCATTCTTGCCTCCATTGCTGGTCCTTGGGCTTCCAGCTGTGATAAGCTTGGGGCATAAAGCACAAGTGACCAATGGGCTTTCTACTCCGAGCCACTATAGGTAGCTTTCTGGAAGTCCAGAAAGTGTATCCTGCAAGCTTTTGGGGCCAAGCATCCCTGCCCAAGCCACCGTAAACTGGGCAATGGGGAGCAAAAAATACACCAAGAAAGTGTGGTTTTTGCTCCAAGCTCCCCCTCCCATTAGCTGGCTGGTACTGGGTCCACATTAGCTTAAATTCTTGAAGTCCTTCAGGGTTGTTGTTTTTTATTAATTCAGTTTAATAAAAAATAACTCTTAGTGGTGGTGGAAAGTGCCATCAAGTTGCAGCCTTATGGTAATCCTGTAGGGTTTTCAAGGCAAGAGCCATTCAGAGGTGGTTGGCCATTGCCTGCTAGAAGAAGAAGAAGAAGAGGAGGAGGAGGAGGAGTTTTTTATATGCCAACTTTCTCTACCACTTAAGGGAGACTCAAACTGGCTTACAATCACCTTCCCTTCCGCTCCCCACAACAGACACCCTGTGAGGTAGGTGAGGCCGAGAGAACTCTAACAGAGCTGTGACTTGCCCAAGGTCACCCAGCTGGCTTCGTGTGTAGGAGAGGGGAAACAAATCCAGTTCACCAGATTAGCCTCTGCCGCTCATGTGGAGGAGTGGGGAATCAAACCCAGTTCTCCAGATCAGAGTCCATAGCTCCAAACCACTGCTCTTAACCACTACACCACGCTGGTGGTGTAGGAGAATGTATAAAAATATCCTAAGTCAGAAGCTTTGGCAATGTATACGTTTTATAGATTTATAGATTGGGCCATTTATACGTTCAGCTAAATCTATAAACAAACTCACCTCTGTCAGTCAGGTATCGAAGCAAGTCAGACATGAAAACCGCTCCCCCATTTTTTGGTGTATCTAATCTGTGTGTTTGCATCAGCTGAAATCTGAGAGTATCAAAGACTAGGAGTGGGGGAGTGAAAGGGATGTGAGGAATGTGAGTCAACTATTTCGGCACCTGCTTTTCCCCTTAGCATCAGGGAGATAAATCGATGCCACGGTATTTATTCCAGCTGTCTTTGATGTCATGAGCATGCCTACAAGGAGGGTTTCCCCTCCTCTCATATCTTTTTTTTTAAAAAAAGATTCTCAGTTACTGTGTACATGATATCATCTGCCAGAGCCTTTGAAATTTCTGCTTTGCATTAAAGACAAAGAATCCCTCTCAATTAACACTCTTGGAGAGTTTCCTGCCACAGCAACATAATTAACTCTTTGCTGGCCTGGCTAATTTCTGCATTTTAAAAAAGTAGTCTGATAATAACAAAATTGGAGCACTCAATCCACAGGGTAGCCATTAAGCACACTCGGTTATTGTGCAGTCTGCATTCAGACCACAATTACTGTCAGAGAATGGCACTGGAAGCGGCCTCGTGTACGCAAACAAGAATACCATTCATTAAAGACCTCCTCTTCAATAAAATACAGTCTATACTTTTTAAATGATTATTTGAGAGAGAAAAATATAATTTTGGCTTCAGAAACCTGCAATATGATTATTGTTCTTTTAATAACAGTTTCTCCTGTACATTTGCTGACAATTGTTACAGAAGGCAGCAGAAATGAGATGGATAGCTTGAGAGGAAAGATTTGAGGAGGGGGGGGGAAATGAAAAGCAGAGTTTGTAGCCAACTAAGTGGATTTTAAATAAGATTTTCCCAGATTTGCCATCTAAAAGGCATAGTGTTTCTCTCCTGTGGGTTTTAGAAGTATTTCTAGACCAGAAGATTCTATTCAAGTCATTCATGACTAGTTAAATACAGAACATGAAATGTTATAGAGATGTATCTCAGTCCTAAATACACCAGCTTCAAATCAGTGGATTTCATATTGCATTTAATATTGGATCAGAAGGAAAATTATGAACTGTTCTAGAGGAGGCACTCCTACTTCAGTATATTTTCCCCAAAGAGTTACTACTTTAAAGACAGTATATAATTGCGTTGTACAGCTGATGGTACAAGAACCTTTTAGTTGCCTTTTGCAGAAAGTAGGAAAGGGGGGGACTCCAAGCCCACCTGGTATATCAATTTTTTTTAAAAAAAAATCGATGCTATTTTCTTTGGACTCTGAACATAGCCTCAAGGCTCAGAGGTCAAAGTTAAGAATGTGATAGTGTATATCATTTTCTGCACACATCTGTAACAGATATATTTGTTCAATATGACATGGGCTTATATTTATGGCCCTGTGGGTAACATTGAAAATCACAACTCTGATAAACATTCGGTGGATATTTTTTTCCCCCTTAGCCCACATGAGTTGCGTTGCAATACAGAAGTCAGCAAAGAAGGACAAGGTAACACGTTTGTATTTAATGTTTGACCTGAAGAAATGTAGTTTTAGGTATGACACGAGATTAGAGGCATGTGGCCAAATGGGGCATTTCTTAGGAAAACACTATAGACAGGAGAGGAGCATCACTCCCAAATTCCTGTTTAAGAACTTCTGGTTCCATTGCTAGACATTAAGCTCCACCTCCCAGCTTCCTTATCGCCAGTCCTTGCTGACAGTGAGAGGCAGAGTCTCATTAAGAAAGCTGACAAGAAGGAAGAGGGATCAGCACCAACATACATTTGTATGCAGTTGTGATCCAATGCCTGTGTAGTGGATTATAGAAAGGCATCCTATAAGAAAGAGACAACCAACTTACTGTCAGAGTCAGATTGCAGCTTGGTGCCTCCTTGCTGAGTATCAGCATAGTCCAGAAATGGCATAAAAGTCACCTGTTACTGGTATGGATAAATGTGGCGGCTGGACAAGGCACCTTAGGTGCAATAGCACCACCTGATAAGGCTCTAGCTGTATGTTAAAGAACAGAATAGGAGACTCCTCAGCATACACGGAGCACACGTATAGTGAGGGAACAACCTTTGCCATTTTTGTATGTACGACCAAATCAGCCATGTTGAGACCATTTCTTGACCGATAAACATGTTATCAGTGTTTTGAAGGAAGCAAGGAAGTAGTTTGATGCTATGTTTAGGGAAATCGTAACTCTTTGTAAATGAAGGGGGAAAGGATGAGAATGTTGTTTGTTATTTTTACTACCATTTATTTGCTTCTTATATATCAACATTAATATTTATTTTTTTCCCCCAAACGCTCCCCCACCATTTTCTTTCCGGCTCTAGAAGAAAAGGATCTGGCATAGAACTGTGATACTCAACCCTATGCATCTTGAGGCACAGAAAACAGCAGGCTGAACAATACAATAGGACGGTTCTGCAATCGGACGTCTTTTGCTCCACACAGTGCAGGTTGTTTTTTTTTAAAATAAAATCTGGCTACAAGTTAGCAGGATTTGAATGGGGTTTCTTCTTTACATTTACAGGGAGCATCTGTGTATTGTAATTTGACAAAAAGGGAAAGAAATGTATTTCCAGTGTCTTCGGGAACGATTGTGTCATTGAATGTTGAGAGAAGCGGATGCTATCTGAAGACTCTGCAACCATTTTGTGGATGCAGGTCTTTTTTTCTCTTGCTACCCTCTGGCTGCTAGAAAGAAAAATCTTCACGGGCAAAACATTCCCTGCTTATGTGTGCCACTCATGCATGGAGTGAAATGTGTTAACCTTTAAACAATTTAGAAGTTGGTGCAGTTAATAGGCAGGACAGATAGTTACAAAGTCCTGATTAACTACAGAATACGGAGACAAGTGAAAACTTGTACATAGCGAGAGAAAGAGACAGCAGCTATTACTTACCAGCTTGGAAGGAACACAGGTATGGCTCTTGGTGGAATCGGATTTGGAACAACATTGCCCCCTTTTGGTTAAACGGTGTACGGAAGTGTTTACTCCTTCTAAGAATTTGAAGGTTCCCCCCCCCCTCTCTTTGCAGTTTGGCTGGTACAACAGAAAGGAACCCGAACAGTACAAAAATTGAGATAGATTATTGTAAATTTTAAAAAATCTACACGGAATATTCTGTGTTCCGCATAAGGATTCGTGAATGCACAGAGAGGCTCCACCGATACGCAGCCTGCTCTCTTTGTTTTGCTGCAGTGAATCGAGTGGAGAGTGAGTCTGTTGGGTTGATTTCATTTTTTTAAAAAATCAGGTACACAGAAGAAAACTCAATGGTAGTCGCAAAGAACATCTCGTTATTTACAAATTGCTGTGTGAAAATGCAAGAGAATGAATTCTCAGCTGGGCTTGCAAACCGTGCTAAAGGTGGAAAGTTTGGTAGAAACGCATACAGAAGAAAAGATAAATTCATGTGTCACTGCGTTCCCTCTGCATTGCCGATAGAGAGTCCCTTCCTTATAATGTATGATTTTCACTTTGGAAATTATATCTTTTTTCATATACGGTTGCAGTAGGCCGCTGGATTCTTTTGATGACCTTTCAGTGAAGATGAAGTTAGTGGTCGCCAGCCTGTATTTTGTCACTGCCTCTAACAAGTGTTTGGTTTCAACTGGGGACACCGTGGAACTCTCTTCATTCTACCTGGCAGGAATAACTAGGAGACATTTTACTTCCAGGCGTCACTATCCCAAATGGTGCGCCTAGGTTTAATTAGGTTAAATTGCATTTGTTTGTCACGCTCTTTTAAGAGAGGAAGAGCCTTTTTTCCATTCCACTTAGCAGCTGCTGTATGAAGCAAGTATATGGATTTTTCTTCTTCAACCTCCCCCCCCCCCAATCCTTGCCAAAGATTCTTATAACATGTTTCAGTTTCTCTGCAAGGAAAGGTACTACAAACATAGTTGCAATAAATCTAGAGAGGTTATTTATTTATTTATTTATTTAGTTGTTTAGGATATATCTGTGCCACCTCTTCAGAGTCTTGCTTGAGATGGCTGACAATTAAAATCACCACAGTATTCAAAAGAAGCTATTAAAAACAAGCCATTAGAAACAAGCCATTGGACACAGGCAGCGTAAAAACTATCCATTAAGCAAAAACAGACCAATAAAAGGTTATAAGAACGCCACCAAATTAAAAGCTTGGGTAAAAAGATGTGTTTTGGCCTGGCACTTAAAGAAAGTAAAGCGGGCACCAGGCAAGCCTTAAGGGGGAAGGAATTCCAAATTCCCTTTTTTTGTTGCCACCCGCACCTCTGACGGTGGGGCACAGAGAGGGAGGCTTAAGAGGCAGATCTTAACTGGTGGGCTGGAGAGTACAGGGGGGTGGACGCCTTCAGGCACCCTGGTCCCACGCCATTTAGGGCCATTTACAGGCCAGAGGAGAACTAGGTGATTCAGATGTGCATTGGCAAACTGCAGATGGGCCTGTACATGTGCTGTCTTGAGCAAGGGGACCTTGAGGGCTCTGCAAGATCTCAGTCCTTCACGGCGTAGTGTTACCAACTGTTTTCATGGTGACTATGGTCCCAGCTGCCCTGAAATCATTGACAAGTTCCCCCCATGTAGTTCTGGGCTGCTTCATCACCGTTCTCATGATCATTGCAACTCCACGAGATGAGATTTTGCATGGAGCCCCAGACCGAGGGAGGTTGAGGGTTAGGGTTAGGGTTAGGATCTGGCTGGTTGATGGGGGATCAAATACTTATTTCACTCATTATAATGCACATCAATCTCTGACTTTTGTCTTCTGGGTTTCTGGGGGTTATTCTGTCTCTCACAGCTACAAGGAGGTTGAGGGTTAGGGTTAGGGTTAGGATCTGGCTGGTTGATAGGGGATCAAATACTTATTTCCCTCCTTATAATGCACATCAATCTCTGACTTTTGTCTTCTGGGTTTCTGGGGGTTTTCCTGTTGTTATTCTGTCTCTCACAGCTACAACAAACCTACCATTAAAATTAAGGACTGGTCATTTCTTCGTCAGAGGACAAACGGGCAAATTTAGCAGGAGATCAAATACTTTTTTCCCTCACTGTATGTAGGTACAAAGAGTCAGGACCAATTAATCTCAACGATTTTATTACAGCTTATTCTGCGTGTGGTAAGTAGGCTTGCCAGGTATGGCCTGGCAACCAGTGAGAAACTGGGGGGGGGAGGGGAGCAGGGACAGTGTGACATCACTTCCTGGAAAACCTAGAAGTGACATCATGCCTCTCCAGGAATCATTGGAAACTCTATGGTTAGAAAGGACTGGAAGTGACATTATGGCTGTCGGCCTGACAGCCTTAAAAAAACCCAAGACAGGGGTAGTGGATTCCCCACAGGAGGGCAGGCAACCTGAGAGGTCAACATTATTTATTTATTTATTTAAAATATTGATTTGCCCACATTTCTCCTGACTGTCGCAGGACCTTGAAACTGTGGTGACATTTACAATCACATTATATTTTCTAAGGAGATCAGAAAGCACCACCAGATAATGCATCAATTGGCCCAGAAGTTGTCTTCTGGTCCAGAATTGCTGCTTTTCTGCTAGGAACAGTATTTATCTCTCCAAGCTGTGAAACAGTCATCTGAGAATTCCCAATTTAGCACCATGTCACATATGATTTCAAATGTTTTCATTAGCATAGCATATTGAGAGCTGGGCCAATGTTAGGATTGTCAGACAACCACTTTACTCACCCTCTGGAAAGTCTTGCCACCCACCAGGATTCCTACCTGTGTTGGGCAAGGTTATTTTAGTCTGTGGGGTGGGCATAAGCTATATCCTTCACTTAGCCCTACCTGCAAAGTCTCTGCAAGGGGGGGGTCTAAGCTATATCCTTGTCTCAGCCCTAGAGACTATTTTCTTGGCACTTGGCCAGCACAAAACAGAACAATTACTCAGGCTCTCTGGCCATTTTAAAGGGGTAACCCTGCCTATCTCCTTCAGCTAGGGGTCCCTGACAACTCAAACTGCTCTCTTGGCTCTCCTGGCCAATTTGAAATGGACTCCTGCTTTATTTTACTAAGCAGGCTTCCACTGGGCAAACTCTGCACTATTTAGAACCTGGGCTCTCCTGGCCGCTTAAAAGAAACTGGGGGTGGGTATTTGAACACTAACAAAAAGTTCTGAGTCCTAACAGAGGAACCCAACCCACAATTTCTGTAGTCCCTACACTGACAAACAACAGAAAAAGAAGGCAAAGATGCCAAAGGGATAAATTCCACCCTGATAGATTTGCTCTGAGCACAAGAATACACTGAAACACATGCACACACACTTTTGGGTTTTTGTTATTGGGCTCTTCCACAGGCTGGGTCCCTAGGCGTCTGTTTCATTGAGAACATGTGTTTGTAACCACACATTCTCATGAGACAGGGTCTGCCCGCATTCTCCACAAAATCTGTTGCGCCAAGCACAGAGGGGGTCTCCTTTTATTTGGGGAAATTAGCTAGAGGCTAAATAGAGCTTTGGAAGTGGCTGGCGTGGGGATCTTTCTAAACCAATTCTGCCCCTAGATGAGCGAGCCAAAATGGAGAGCAACCCAATAATGAGGAGGCCTTTATGAATTTAAAGGGTTTTATTAAAAGTAATCAAATAGGGTAAAAAACACACACACACAAACAAACTGTTAATTCCCAACACAGAGAGAGCTAAGAAAGTAAATGTTTTGAGAGTTCATAGTCACCTTTCCTGCAGGACGAGGTTCCAGGATAGCAGCTGCACGAGGGAAGGGGAAAAAGGACTACACGCCAGGTGTAGGACTCACATCTTGGATTCTGGATCCAAAATAAGAAGCCCCTGACATGTGCCAGGGCTCTCTATTTTATAGTCAAATTCTGCCCCTGGGGCAGACTGACTCACAGGGCATGTGAGCAGTGGGGCACAAAGGTAATATTGCTTGAGATTGGATTAGGAGGGTGCAGTGAGTAAGGTCATCAGAGATGATGGCTGAACACTTAAGAATTCAGTTTTTGAGTCTTGAGTAACAGAATTGGAAATTGAGGTGGGGTCTGGAAGGAGGAAGTCAGAGAGGGCTTGCCTGGCTCTGGGATGAGATGAGGAGTTAGTTACAATAGAATTGATGAGATTTGGCAGGGTGCTTGCCATCTATTGTCGAAAAAGTATAGAAATGCTAAATGCTTATCCATTATCTCTTTGTCTTCTTCGGAAGGCTGCAACATTCTTTTCCTGGGAGGGTATGGCTCACCTTTTGCTGTTTTCAACCCCTGTCAGCTTGCTTCAGCCCTGCACAAACAAGATGGATTCCAGGAGACCCCTTTTGTCTCTGGCTACACAGCAGTGTTTCCATCCTTTGCGCACCAGCTTGTCCTGTACACTTGTGGGGTGTCCCAGGGTAGCTGCGGGCCTATGAGGGTGCCATAACATTGAGACTACCAAAGAATTTCAGGGTCACTGTGTAGAGGAAGGTAATGTCCTTCCTCTGTAAGTCTCTTGCCTTGAAAACCCTATGGGTCACCAGAAGTCACCTGTAACTTGATAGCACTTCACACACCCACACACACACACACACACACATGTTCCTTCCAGAGTCATACTTGGGATAAATTTCTTTTCCTGCATCCCATCATCTGGGTCACCTCTTGCTGGGGCTATGTCTTTTACAACAGCCTTCCCGCCTTCCAGGAGCAGTAAATGACTTGGTTGTTGGAGTGTTAGATAGGGAAAGGGTCTCCCTCTGTCCCAGCTCATTGTCATGATAGTCATTTCACTGCTTGATCATATGGAGGGATTTTTTGTTTTAGTATTCGGGAACACTACGTTGCTACCGTGAGAGACTAAATAGCTCTACAGTGTGTGGCTCTAGCAATCCTGGTTTCCAGAGAAGGAATCCAATTAATTAGCATGGACATCAGACTGCTTAACAGGTTTTAGAGTCCAAAGTGCTAAGTCTATCATTGGCACAAACACAGCTACCCTCTCAGCTACTTCCCTAGCTGCTTTATTCCCCTAAACATTATTTTCATTTGATTCCCCTTTTGATCCTAAGGAATTTGCTTACTATTACCTGCCAGAGAACATGTCCTTGTGCAAATTCCTCCTGACAGCAATATGCAAACTCTTATTATGCTAAAGAAGAGGTAGTTCCCTATAGCCATATATGTCGTTTGTGCAAATGTGCTTACTGACCTTCAGGAGCACGTTATGTGGGCTGTAGTTTTCTTTGGAATCAGGAGTTTTGGATTATATATAGATAGATAGATATTGCCCACCCTCCCACACTGTCATTCTATTTTTTTCCCTATATATATATAAGTCTTACTAACACTTTAGGAGTGAAATTTTCTCTATAGAGATCTCTCCCTTCTTATTACAGTCAGGTGGGAAAAAGAGACCTCATATAACAAGTATAAATAGAATATTATTGTGAGAAATGTGGTTACGAATGGATTTGCATATGAAATAGCTATACAGCTCTGTAAGAGTGCTGCTTTTGAATGGACCAGATCAGGAATAATCCACTATATATATATTATGAGGTGCACATCTGAGCAGGATAATGGCATTAGTTTCACTTGTTAAAAAAAATCTGTGTTAACACAAGACCAATTCTCTCTGGCAGCTGCAATAACAATCAGAGCTGAGCTGCATGTTTAGAAATATCACACGATATCATTCTTCCTGTACCACTTTAGACTGCATGGTGGGCACTTCTATGCTCAAAGGCTTCCCTGGGTTGAGAAGCTATCCCTTAGGTTCGAAATTAGAAAGAAAGCACGGTAAACTAGAATCCTTGACTGCAGCTGTCCCCTCGCAGGATCAGACCCTGAATTTTTATTGCACCATTCAGAGCCTTAGTAAGCTGGTATGCTAGGCCTTGTAGACCTTCACTATGTCTTTATTAGTAAATGACAGGAAGGAGGATTACATCAATAAGATTACAGAGATTTTGGACCATTCCTCTTTCTGTGGTATTTGACATTAAGTCTCTATATTTGTGGCTTTCAATCACTGCCATGCCCGGATTGAGGCACTAGCCCATCTCAAAAGCTAAATTGATTCGTTAAGGAGTTTCACTTGTTAAACAAACAAAAAAAAAACCCCACAAACTTGCATCTGATGATGCGAGCTCTGCCTCAGGAACATTTACCCTTGGTGCCACCAGACTCCTGTTTTATTTTGTTCTTGCATACTAACACGGCTACCCGTCCAGAAGGAACAAAAAAAGAAGTCCAGAATGAACCTTGGAACTGCAACATGAGGTTTTATTACAGTTTTTGAAAATAATAATAATAATAATAATAATAGAATGACAGTGTGGGAGGGCAATTCCATGATGTGTGACAAATCTGAGGGATGACAGAAAACATGTAAATCATGGGTATTATCGAGCCTCATCTGAATGTCTGTACAACATATACAAGTTGAAGGATTAAGTACTGGAAGAGCTTTCAGTGTAGGGAAGGTACTGTGGGGTGGGGTGACACTCTGATTAAGACGCTGACAGAGTGCACAAAAAACCCATTTGTTGGCATGACATGTCAGATGGATGAAGCATCAGTCTTTGTCCGGGTGAGTTCAGCTTTCTTTCAAAAGGCTGTGTGGATCAGCTACAGGGGGAAAACGGGGGAGACAAGCCGCATATTTGCTTAATACAAGTAACATGCAAAGCGTACGACAATGAAAATCAAAGTGATTTCTATAGCATTGGTAAGCTGGCAAACAATACCATTTAATGCAAGCAGCGCTCCTCTTTCGTCTCTTGCTCCCCCAAAGCGGCTCATATTATGCAGCTAATTCTCCTTCTACCTGTGACTAAATTGTGTGGCTGCCTTTACTTTTGTTTGATATTGAAAGATAAAATGATGGAAAATTGGAGCCAACAATATGTTCTGATTATTCCTAAGCTCTAGCATATTCTCTCAATGTGACAAACCATGTTTATCTCACTAGGGATGAAGAGGGAGGGATTCCTTCTGATTTAGATTCATTCATGTGTGCCACTGTTAAATAGCCACCCTATTACTGGACCAGAGTCAATGCTATATTTTTATTTCACTCTCCCATAATTATTAAGATTTCCATTTTCAGAATTTTACCTAACCACAGTATTGATGTTGGGAAACAAAAATGATTGGGAGACTAGTTAAAACCATTCTGCCCATCACGGCTTCTACTTTGTTCTTCCTGAGTGCCTAATCTTGCTTCGTCCTAAGGAAATTTTCTAACAGCCCAGTCATGGATGTTTAGATATAAAAACGTCAGACCTGAGTTGTGTTGAAATTGTGATCACCTTCCCTTTTAAATCTAATTTTTCATGATGGGAAATAGTAAATATCTCTAAACAGCTATTCAAATAGTTTTCCCCAGATTCCCTCCCCCACCTCCAAATTTCACATAATTGAGATGAAGCAAGAATGAAGAAAAAAAATAAGCTATGGTTTAACATTGATGTTCTGGTCTTAATGTTTACTATACCCACCAGTGAAATGCTCAGGAATGGGTCACATACATGAATGCTACATCAATGCAGCATCACAAACCATGGCTCTGATCCAGCTCTGGCCATAATAAATAGGTAGCTCTGGATGGGAATGCATTAAAAACAAATTGACATCTGGACACTGCCAGTTCAGTGTGGTGAGAGGAACACTGAAATGAGGATGCACATACAGATCCACATCTGCATGTGCTATGCATGTGAAAGATGACTTTCTACACCCAGATATCTTTTTCTAAAATTCAGAACATGGTTTTATGTTTATATTTTGGGGATTCCGAGGTAGTTTATTTCATTTGTTTACCTCCCGTCTACCCTGCCTTTCTCCCCACTGGGGCCCCCAAAGTGGCTGATGTTGTACTCCTCTCCTCCATTTTTATCCTTGCAAGAATCCTGTGTGGTAGGTTACGCTGACAGTGTGCCAGTGGCCCAAGGTCACCCAGTGGGGTTCTAGTTTCATTCAAGGAGCTCCTTGCTGAAGGCAGTGTGAAGCTCGGGAGAGATGGTTTCTCCCATGCTAAACTGGGCTGCAAATCTTCATCACTACTGCATCTGACAAAACGTCATCTCCTATGTTGTCAAGAACTTTTCCCTGTGGCTCTTTATTTCTAGGTATCCCGACTATGCCTTTAACACAGTGTGCCGTCTGTCTAGAACACAAGAGGGGCTCTGCTGGATCAAATCAGGGGCTCAATGCTAATTTTTCCATGGAATGTCAGAGTTAGAGAATCTCCCACATTATGTTTTGTTTTGCCATCTTTGCTCTGAATGTGGATGTATCTTTCTCAAACCATTTCAGTGGGTTTAAACTAGGGCTAAGTGGTGGAGAAAGTAATTTACGTATTATCTGCTATAGACCCCTGTGTAACTCACATCATTCCCTCTATGCATTGGAGGTTAAGAAAAGTTGAGCTAAAGTTCTGTTTGATGAGGTAGTAAATTGCTCAAACTCCTTGTAGTTTAACCTGTTTCGTGGGGAAGGAATTCAAATTTTATTGTTCTTTTAATTCTAAATTTTTATGTTTTGAAGTTTGCTCAGTTTTTATTCTTTTTAAATTCTGTATGGACTTCATTTAAAAAAAAAACCTGTATTAAAACTGCAATGGTCTATCAGTAATAAATAAATTTGACTTGACTTTCAAGGCTCAGACTAGTGGTCCATTCAGTTCGGCATCCTGTTTCACACAGTGGCCAACCAGCTGACCTTGGAGAGCCAACAAATGGGGCCTAGAGACAAAGGCATTCTCCTGAGGTTGCTGGCATTCACCTGGAACCAGAACAAAAAATGTCTGCCTGTCTCTTTAACATCATAGACATAAATTTAGATTACACTCAGATATTGTAGTCTTTTGCAATCATATATTAATTGTTTGCATATCCTTTAAGATAAAAAATTCCTCTTCTGAGTTTTATTTGTTTGTTTGTTTGTTTACATTATAGTTTGCCTTTCTCACTTGGACTCAAGGCAAGTTACGCAGTGTGAATCAATTACAAGGTTAAAGCATATGCGGATGATTTAGTGTGTATTTTGACCAATCCTAATTGTCAAATGGAAAAAATGGAACAACATTGTAGAGGTCTATGGAAAGCTTGCAGGATTTAAAATAAACAGGAGCAAAACAAAAATTTTGGTAAAGAATATGACTACCACAACAAGCAGACCTAATTAGTAAAACAGGGTTTATTATTGATTCTAAAGTTAGGTATCTAGGAATATGGTTAACTTCAAATAATCTTAATTTATTTCAGAATAATTATGTAAAAATTTGGCAACAAATTGTTAAAGATTTTAAGCAATGGGAGAAGATACCGTTATCATTATGGGGACGGATTTCAGTAATTAAAATGATGGTATTACCAAAGATGCTTTTTTATTTAAGAATTTACCAATTATAAAATGAGTAAAAAAATTTAAAGTTTGGAAGAAGGAAATTCTGAATTTTCTATGGGGAAAAGAAAGACATAGGATAGCCTACCATAACTTAATTGAATTAAAAGAAACTGGAGGCTTGGGTCTCCCAGATTTAAGAATGTATTATGAAGCAGCTTGTTTTGGCTGGTTAAGGAATTGGATACTATTAGAGAATCCTAGATTATTAGAATTGGAAGGTTTTAATATAAGATTTGGTTGGCATGATTATCTGTGGTATGATAAAGATAAAGTAAATAGGGATTTTAATTTTCTTGTTATTAGGAATAGTTTATTACAGATTTGGAAAAGGTATAAAAGATGTTGGGAAGTTAAAACACCAGGGTGGATTAATCCTATAGAAGCATTTATGAAAAGGGGAACATCTTACACTGGATATAGGTAATTATAGGGATATTATTGAGTATTGTGGTGACACTTGGACTCTTAAAACAAGATTGGAGATTGGTTTATGTATTATAAATTAAAGGATATATTTAATAAAGATAAATTAATAGGATTTAATAGAAATAAATCTAAATTGGAATTAATATTAAATATGGGAAACAAAGGCCAGATAGCAAAGACGTATAAATTTATTATTGAAACAAATTTAGAGCAAGAGAGGATAAAACCAGTTATGATAAAATGGATGAGAGATTTGGGGTATAATAGTAATCTTGAGGTTTGGGAAAGATTATGGAAAATAGAATTTAAATTCACAATCACCAATGAAATAAGAGAGAATTTATATAAGATGTTTTATAGATGGTATATTACACCAGAGATGGTTAGTAAATTTAAAGGGGGAAATTCTGATTTGTGCTGGAAATGTGGAATGGAAAAAGAAACTTTTATCCATGCCTGGTGGGTTTGTAAAAAAATTAAAAAGTTTTGGAGAAAGGTAGTAAGGGAGACTAATAACTTGATTAATACTAAAATAAATATAGATCCAGCTTTTTGTTTATTAGGAATCCCTAGAGATAATTTGAATAGGAATGATAGAGTCATATGTCAATATAGTTTTGCAGCAGCAAGGATTATTATTGCAAAATCCTGGAAGCTAGTAAATAGACCTCTAACTAAGGACTGGAGAGAAAAATTATGGTTTTATATGTGGATGGCTAAATTAACAGATTCCCTACATGGGAAAGATGTGGAAGAATTTAAAACTATGTGGTCAAAAGCCTGCGCATACTGGGATAAGCTGGCGAAAATCAATTTTATTAATATACTGAATGAGTTGTAGATTCAATTTTTGATAATTCAGATTAATGCTAAAATAATGTATTAATAAACTGTTTAGACACTTCTCCGGAAGTTCAACACGGTGGTGGGAGGGTTTAAGGGCACACTGGTGGAGGGTGGGGGGAATAAAATGGGTAAGATAAATATAATAAAAATGTAATGATTGTATTTTGGGCTTTTTAATATATATATATATATATATATATATATATATATATATATATATATATATATATATATAATTCTTATTATGTAGTTTTCTAAATTGTTATACTTCTTTGTTTGTTTTATTTTGTTTGAAAATATAAAAATATATATAAAAAAGTATGAATCAATACACTCAATAGGATGGGGTATTCAATGAACAATGCAATAGAATCAATGGAGTCTTTTTATAGAGATTCGTTTAAAATCCTTAATTGCTGTCTTATTACTTGTTTTGCGTAGACAACCTGATTTTCCTTCTTGATTCCAGGTATTTTTCTTTTTTCATTTTCTTTTCTCAAGTAATATGCTACATATCTTCCGGTTTTATTTGCCCATTCAAAATGTATTTGTTGGATTAAAGAAATATTTAGCAGAAATACCAATTAATTTTTTTATCTAAACACGAAAAGATTTTAAATCAAGCAATAACAATGCAAGAAATCAATTTTGCCATAAGAAAAAACTTAAGGACAAAGCACCTAGATCAAATGGTTTAACAGCAACTTATTATAAATGCTTTGAAGAAATATTAGCAATTCTGCTACAAAGAGTAATAAGAGAAATTCAAGAGAGAGAAATAATACCACCCACTTGGCAAGAAGTGAACATAACTTTAATACATAAAGAAGGAAATGATCCTTATTTACGGCAATCATACAGACCAATTTCACTATTAAATGTGGATTACAAAATTTGTACAATAAGTATGGCAGAAAGACTAAGGAAATATATCCCAGATGAGATAAATGAGGATCAAACAGGATTTGTACCAAGAAGATATATGAAAGATAACATCAGATTTTTATTGAATGCAATTGAATATTCTAAGAGAAATAGAGAGAGAAAACTGCATTTATGTTTTTGGACACAGAGAAAGCTTTTGACAAAGTATCTTGGCTGTTTCTAATGAAAGTTCTGCAAAATATGGACTGTTGAACAGAATTTTTGAATTGGATGCTAAGCATTTATACAAAGCAGCATGCTAGAATATTGATAAACAGATTCTTAACTGAAAAAATTGAAATAGCAAAAAGCACAAGACAAGGTTGTCCAATATCACCAATATTATTTATATTAGCAAGGGAAATATTAGCAATAAAAATCAGACAAGATATAAGGATTTCTCGTATAAAGAAAGATAAAGAAGTATACAAAAAGAAAAGTTATGTAGATGATGTGGTAATAACAATAACACAACCAAATAATTCTTTAAAATATACAATGGAGCAAATAAATAGTTATTGAAATTTTTGGGATATAAATTAAATAAAAGAAGACAAAGATAATGTTATTAACTGCAACTAAAGAAGACAAATTGGAGATAGAAAAAAATAACAGACTGTGGAGTTACCAAAAAAACCACCAATAAAATATATTGGCATATATGAATCAGGGCAAAAAGACACTCTAAGGATAACTATCATAGGGTCTAGATCAGGGGTCGGCAAACTCATTAGTCAAAAGAGCCAAATATCAACAGTACGACGATTGAGATTTCTTTTGAGAGCCAAATTTCTTAAACTTAAACTATATAGGTAGGTACACTGTTTATTAACTTATAAACTTTAATTAAAGTTTTAAGTCTTAATTAAACTATAGGTACACTGAATAAAACTTGATATCATACTGAATAGTGATCTTATTTATTGATAAAAATTAAATTGTAATTGCCATTTCCCCCTCCCCGTCTGGAGTCCTCGTCTGGAGGCCTGGTCTACCACCATAAAAGCCTATTGGTAAACCTGGCCTCCGGCTGAGTCCCATTGGGAGGCCAGGTCTACCCATTGGCTTTCTTGGCAGTAGACCTGGCCTCCGGAGGTCCATAGAAGCCAATTGGTAGACCTGGCCTCTGAAGGGGGACTTTTCCCCCCTCCTCGGAGTCCAGGTCTACTGCCAAGAAAGCCAGTGGGTAGACATAGCCTCCCAATGGGACTCAGCCGGAGGCCAGGTCTACCAAAGGAAGCCCGCCTCACCCAACAGCTGATAGGCGGGCGGGAAGGCAGGAGCCGCTGAGCCGCCCGCCCAGCAATCACTCAGCTAGAGGGGAGGTGAGGCTTTAGCTTCCCAACCATTGAGGGCAAGGGAAAGGGGGACCTGGTCATTCTCCAAGGCGGGGGGGAGAGACAGCGCGCCTGCTCGCATGCTCTCTTGCGCTCGCTCTCTCTCTCAGGCACGCCGGCTCCGCAGCCCAGCTGCCGGTGCGAGCGGGCGCGAGAGCAGGGGCTCTGAACCAAGTTCCCGGAGTGTTCGGGGGGGGGGGCAGAGCTGGCAGTAGGCAGTTTCCTGACCCCATCCGACTACAGCGTTGCTGCACCAGGTTTTTCCTGGCTCAGCCTTGCTGTTTTCAATGGCGGAAATGCCCCATTTTCCACATAAAAAATTTTTAAGGCTTTTTTAAGCCTTTTGGCGGCTGGGGAACAGATTTGGAGGCACCGCAGAGGCGCCTCAGCCACGCTGTCCCCGGCTGCCGAAAGGCTCAGGAATGAGCTGTTAGTGGGAGAAGTTGTGGTCAAATGAAATTAAGTTTACAGAATGTCAAATGTTGAGAGAAAACTGGTATAAAATGTATTTCAGATGCTATATATCACATTAAAATATTGCAAAGGCTAGTAAAGGGTTTTGGGAGTGTCAAAGTATAGATGAACATTATATCATATGTGGTGGACTTGTAATAAAAAGCAAGAAAATACTGGAAAATGATACATGATGAAATGCAAAGAATATAAGTGCACAATAGTTTTATGATAAGTTTTATGATAAATGGAAAGTATTCTTTGATTGTATAACTGTTGATTAATAAAAATAATAGAATGTAAGAATTTAAGTAAAACATCTATTGTAAAACATGAAAATATAATAATCCAAAGAATGAATAATCGAACTGAACCAATTGAGTAAGTTCCAGTATAATGTAAGAATCTGATGTGTATGCCTGCAAGTTTATGGTTCATTTTATCTGTTTGAAAAATTTAAAAAATGTTTTTTTAAAAATAATGAACAACGCAATAGGAATTAGGGTTGTAGAACCAACCAGAAATCTCAAAAGAGAACTGAAGCAAAGCATAAGTGTTAACATGACACATTAAAGTATGTAAACAATTACACAGTAGGATCCTAGTTTTAGCAAGCTATACGCAGTAATATAGACCACACTCCCAAATAATTTATCCAAGTAGTTGTGTAGAAAAATCCTCTTGAATAATTCCATTTTGCATAGTTTGCAGAAAGCCAGGAGAGTGGGAGCCATTCAGACATCCTCAGGCAGGCTATTCCATAAGGTAGGGAACCAAAACAGAGAAGGCACATATACGAGCAGTTGTAGATTTAGCCCATTTGCTGGTTGGCACCTGCAGAAGACCTCAGATGAATGGAGCTTTTGTGGTGGTGCATAAGGGGGAAAGACGGTCTAGCAGAGATGAAGATCCAACTCCATGAAGTGTTTTGTATCTGATAGCCAATACCTTAAATTTAGCCCGTAAATATGGGCCGCCAGTGGAGAGACTGTAGAATTCTTTCATTTGCCATTTGGGTTCCTACTGCCTACAAATACTTTTTGGGGAAATCTTTTGCCGTTTTCCGGTGTTCCTGACTTACAAGCAAAACTGTGTCCAAACCTGTTGGCTTCTGTTGGGACCATTGAGCTGTTGACCTCATAATGATGAAGGGAACCTTCCTGTTATTTCGGGAATCAGAGATTCTCCATGTGCCCACACCACTTCTGTTTTAATTTCCGGGGATCACTGCATGGTAGCACAGTCCAGGTAGCAACTACAAAAAATGCTTACTGCATTTATTCTCCTATTTATTTGCATTTCATATGGAGGTTGTTTATATATCCGTACGTGTTGTACAGGAATCAAAAAGAATATTTTCCAATAGAATACGGCACTCCAGTTAATAAACTGGGCAAGGCAGAGAGGGAAAGAACAGCCACTGATCTAAGTGTGTATTGTCTCCCCTTTCTGTCTCCGCCTTCAAAAAAACATCACTTATGACTTCTCTTTGACGCTTCTTGTTGTACACGAAGTGGCCTGACCAGCTTTCCAGCATACATTATCCTATTGTCTTCTGAAATGCTTAACTGCAGCCAGCTCGGCACATTATACAGAATGCTTAAACCAAGCTGGTCTTTGTTTGTCATCCAGTTTGTCTGGCATCTGACATTAGCATTGCTAAGTATCAAATTGCCAAGTGCTTACCAATTTGGATATTGTGCCACCACATCATTCATTCAGCACCAAGCAGGAGGGGGCGGTGGGGGAAGGGAGAGGGAGAAAAGAAAGAAAAGCACCTTTCCAGAAAAGAAGACACATTCCAGAAGAAGAGCCATATTGGTCAAGTCAAGTCACGTTTATTGATACGGTCTATTTGACCAGCCAGAAGTTCATCTATCATATTGTCCAACTTGATAAAACTGAAAAAACTGTTACAAATTACAAAAATTGATAAAACTGGTATTAATAAGATATACAAAATTAGTGCATGACACAAAAGTGGCTTGCCAATTTAAGATTACTAAAAATATAAAAGAGTTTAACAGTTTTTTCCCACCCTATTTTTGCGTATTTTAATTGCCATGGCACAGAATTTAGCAGTGGGGAGCAAAAAATGAGGAATCTCCCCCATCAGAAGCTTCTTAGACAGGAACTCAGCTGACTTTTCTGGGAATCCACTGATCAGGGGATCAATAAGTCTAATACAAGCCCTATGATAAAATGGACAGCTGAACAGAGCCATATTGGTCTGTAGCTGCAAAAAGACACAAGAGTACAGTGGATCCTTACAGAAGGGTCACTGCTCAGAGCCAGAGTACATTCTTTCCTTGCAAGAAGTCCTAGATCCAATCCCAGGCATCATCTCACACAGCAGGTTGGGAAAGGCGTAGAGAGCTGCTCTCAGCCAGGGCAGATAGTATTGATTTAGAGGGAACCATAATCTGACGCAGACTAAGTCTGCTCTTTAAAGAAATAGGTTATGGTGGGATCATTTGGATTTTGCAGAATGAGACATAGTGACCAATATGGAGCCATGACCTGGATGGCCTAAGGTAGCTTGATTTCATCAGATCTTGGAAGCTAAGCAGCGTAGGCCCTGGTTAGTATTTGGATAGGAGACCATCAAGGAAGTCCAGGTTTGCTATGCAGAGGAAAGCACTGGCAAAGCACCTCCGTATTGCCTGAAAAACCCTATGGGGTTGCCATAAATCAGCTGTGACGTGACAGTACTGTACACACACAAAATGTATTCTGATAGAGCATAAAACCAATTGGGCTTCATGGTTCTTAACTGAGGCTGGATTGTATTTAAAACCCTTACAAAGTTTACAGGTTGGTGTGGGTATGGAGATGGAAGTCTGGTAGTTATAACCAAAGAGGACATGGGTACTGTCCAGTATATGCCTTTGAGTCTTATCCAACTGATGTCACAACTGGATATAGATATTTAACTAAACGAATGTACCAATGCACTCATTGCTTGAAAAAAATGTGACCTCCCTGCAATAAAAATGCTAGTTTGAGGAAATCTTTAGGGAATTGGGTCCTATAGAAAAGCTAGCCAAAATGCAATTCTTGCATGTGGATAGCATCTGTTGAATTCAGAGTCGTGCAGAATACAATGGATCTACATACCATTCCTCTTCCCCAAAAAGCAGGTACCAGAAAAGGAAACTAAGGGTGCATTCCTAAGGGGTGTGTGTGAATCAACTTAGGAGCCAACGTGACCCCATGCCGGCACAAGAACCCATCCATAATGGGCACTTATGCTGGCACAGAGGGAATTTCCACCAGCACTTGGGCACCTCGGAGCTGCACTAGCTTCCCCTGCCAGCGCAGCCTCCCACTGGCATCCACCTGGCACAAGTCCCCATGCCGGTATCCCGGGGGGCATTCCAGGGGTACTCTCAGAGGGGCCTTTTGCCCCAGGAACGCCCCGTGCTGTGGCGGCATGGTCATGCCACCTTTTTAGGTGGCATAGCCCTGCTTTCCTCTATGGGGATGTTTCGGCATTATTTTGTTTTTTACCTCTCCTGCAACATTTCTTTCCCTCCGCGGTGACTGGGAGCGTCGCAGCCGCGACACCTCCTAAGAGGAGGTGTGGAAATAACCCCCTTTAGGAATGCGCTGCCCATAAAAGTGAGGCAGAGGAGGAAGGAAAGGTTTTGGTTATCGAAATAACTCTGGGCATGTTTTTACAATAATGAAGTGCTTTGTACGGGTGGGGGAACCAGGTGCGATCAATATGCCATGTCCTCAGGTCCCCGAATCCTTGCTTTGCCTCTGCAGCTAATTCTACTCATGATCCACATTTATTATTTGTTGTTCAACATTACCTCTGGTGAGAAAACAGTAGCGGTGTTCTCTCTAGGAATTAACAATTGCTTATTTTAACCCTTTGCTTGACTTGAAATTGTTGCATGTCCTCTCCTGCACCATGAGTTCACTTGCTATTTTTGACACTTAAGCAAATGTCTTTTAAATTTTTCTGTGCGGTGAGGGATTTTTCCCCCCAGTGGCCTGTGGTGGCTTTCAACCACCCTGCATGCAAAATATGAACAACTGCAATAAAACCCAAGTGGCCTTTGTAGTTGAATCAAGGTTTAGGAAAATATGTTTTAGGATTAATTTTGTTTTATTTTAACCTGACTGAAATGCCAGAGCTCCAGGACTATCGATTTTATACTGTATACCATAAAAAGCTATCATTCATGGCAGAATAAAGAGTAAAATCTATTCTGTGGAAAACGAATGCACACATAGAATCACTTCAACACATATTTTAAAGTACATTATGCAATACATTAAAAATAATGATTTTGAGACAAATTAAGCCATAACAGCCTCAAATCAGTTTGCCTACACAGTTAATATGTTGATTAATGTCCTGTTAGAACCAAGACACTCATTTTTATCTCATTATTCAACTCAGTGTTTTCCCAAAGCTATTGAATAAAAATGTAATTATTGCTCTAAATTATGTTATTACTAACTTTCACATGGTGTTTCTTGATAAACAGCATCCCAAATAGTGGCATCTAGTAGAGAGACAAGAATAAAAACTGCATAAATAAATCAAGCCCTTTAAAAATATGTATAGGAGGCGTATTTGGGCAAATAAAAATGAGTACGTTTTTTTTAAAAGCTATACAAACACAATATGGGATTGAGTGGTTTAAACACTGACGATGGATCTTACATTTTTCAATTAAAAATGCAATTGCTGTGAAAAATAGGAATGTTGTTCCATTTAGGCTGGAACTAGATGGTAAGAGTGACGCAAGGCTGCTTCTAAAAGAGGTAGCCCTGTGTCTCCTGCTCCTTTTTTCTTGGTTAACGTTTTCTAATGTAAAATGTGTGATGGGATTCCTGCATGCTGAGCCTTTCTCCAGCCCTACTGCATTTTATCCGCTACCGCTTGGGGGCAGGGCTGAGGGAATTTATGATGGGGTGACAAAACTTGCAATGTTCAATACTAAACATTAGTGGAGAATGAAAAGGGGGCAAAGTGGGGTTTCTGGTTGGACCTGCAGCCATGGGGCAGCCTTAACATAGAGCTCTGGCTTTAATATGTGGGTAAATCCCTTTATAATCCCATATTTATGGATTCTTATGATCCCAAAGGTCCTCACGCTCATGCTCCTTTCCCCCCCTCAATATCAGATGTCTCAAAGGGCTATTTGTGGGTGACCTTTACCTAAAACAAACACGAGTCCTGAAAAGCGGCTATGGGATCTGGTCTGCGTGCCTGAGTATTTAATGGAACACTTCCTTTTCTCCTATCTTGTCAGAGATATTATACAAGGCACAATAGCAAAAGCCTCTATGAAGTCTTCAAAGATAGCTGCATCAATACTCCACTTCAGTTTTATTCTGACTAAGCAGGCTCTTTTCAGAGTTATGATTTTGACATTGTTATGCAAAACTGTATTTTCAGCATTCATTCCCACAAGAATGATGCCTGCTTCTAGTAATGTTATCTAATTCAATCTAAAAGAGTGCTGCTGAATTTTTGGCACTTGTGGTTTCTTTGGTTTAGTGATTAAGCATGATACATTTTTAAAGGGGCTTTAAAGAAATCTCAATTTGTAGCTGATTATTCCAGTGTTCTTTTCTCTCTGTGTGTGTCTCTGTCCTCCATTCTGGTTGAAATTTACAAATCAGCCAAGCCAGAAAACTTGGATTAACTTGCATAGTTGTCTCTAATTATCCTGGCTCTAAGCTTTCTGTTCATGAGGAACACTGTGACTTTATACCTGTCCCATCCCTTTACTTTTCTTTAGACATCAAGACAATGTAATATCCACATTCAAATATGACTTATCTCATCAGAAACCATAAATATATAGATATCTTAAGTAAGATATCTTAAGTAATATCTTAAGTAAGCAAGTATTACATGTCTTTGCACTTTATTGTCAAGACCCTTGGTTTTAGTAAAGATGTATGTATGTCCTCCTCTGCAAGATATACATTTAGTCTTTTTATACTGCCAGTTTTCTCTGGGCATAACAAGACAAATCTATTAAAATAGTTAGGCAATGAATGTAGTTATTACTTAAACACACGAATAATGCAGTGGGAGAAAAATTGCCATTTCGTTACTGAATCAAGATTCCTTTGGCAACCTCCATTTATCTTTCCCAGAATTGTCATGTACTTCAGTACCGCTACCTCTTTATTACAGTCCATCCTAGTTAGCATCTCATCTTTTTCATGTTCCAGAATGCTCAGTTCTTGTTTGTGTCAGTCCTCAGGCCACAACTGGTATGACAGGGACATATTCTCTCTTCTTGGCAAAATTAGAAACTCTCCTCCTGAACATTTTCTGGAGTAGAAAAGAGCTTTAGTATAAAATGCTGTGAGGAAGGGCTTGGGGGAAAAACATTTCTCTTGTTCTGTTAAGGTTAACATTTCTGATCCTTCAATAAGCCCCTATTACTTGCAAGTGATTGACAGCACAATCCTAAACGGATGTCAATTGGACTTCGAATGGGGAAACTCTACTTAGAATTGCATGTTATGTGTCCAACTTAAACACATGAAGCTGCCTTAGACTGAATCAGACCCTTGGCCCATCAAAGTCAGTACTGTGTACTCAGACCTGCAGTGGCTCTCCAGGGTCTCAAGCAGAGGTCTTTCACATCACCCACTTTCCTAGCCCTTTAACTGGAGATGCCAGGGATTAAACCTGTGACCTCCTGCAAGCCAAGCAGATGCTCTACCACTGAGCCACAGCCCCTCGAACTTCTTGAAATAACATCTGAACGCTGAAAGAGGCAATGTTCATGATGCTTTCTTCATTAGGTCCCCCATAGATCCTTTCTTCATTATCAAAGACCTTCCAAAGTGGCCATTTTCTCTAGGGGAACTGATCCCTGTCACTTGGAGATCAGTTGTAATAGCAGGAGATATCCAGCCACCACCTGGAGGTTGGGGTTGGCAACCCTAATGACAACCCATCACCAGGCAAAGCCTGTGGTACTCTACTCTTGTCAAACAGTGTTGCAAAAGTAGAAAGAGAAGCAAGAGAGACCCATCAATTTTATATAGAAGGGGCCCTTGGTGAAATGGCTTCTGGGAATTCTCCCCAGCTTCCTACCTTCTTACAGTATCCAAGTATTAATTCTTTAGAAGCTTGATCTGCTCATCTATTGCATCTAGACATCTTCTTTCTCGGAGGTAATCCAGGAGCCAAAATGTAATATATTGTGGTTGGTTGAATCCAGTTCAGTTCCTTTTCCAGCTCCTGTTGCAGTTTGGAAAATTGTCTAGAATGTGTTAGCTCCAGTTATACAAGCAAATATTGGATATGTGTGTGACATCATGAACAGTGCCACTCCTCCCCGTGTGCATACTTCATTGTATGCCATTACTACCAGTTTGTAAACAGAAACCCACAGATTAGCCGCAAGGCAGTGTGTGGAAAATTTCCTTGGAGTTTCCTGCACAAATAACCCTGACTGCCAGCCTTCAGGTTTACCATTGACATGAACAGCTCTCAAGGCGTTTCCCCCACAGAGAAAACAGTGACTCCCCAGGACTGCTTCATGTGTGGGAGATCCCCTCCCACTATGGGCCTGATCAGGATCTAGCTCTCACATTCACATCCCTGATAATAACATTAACGAAAGAGCTGAGATCTCCCGCTAAAAACATCCAGAATCTCATCTGGTTGGCATTTCCAAATGCTGGAAGGCATATGATCCAGGCTTTTTAGAAAAGGGATTCGAGAACAGTAGCAGTTATCCAATCCTGTTGCAAAGCTATCCTTCTGTCTGTTTCTTGTGAGCTAAATATGGCATTGGTACCTTTGAACTAGGACTTGCAAGGCTATTCTGGGAAGCCAAGAGGTAAACCAAGTCTAGCCATTTCACAGTGCCAAAGCCCAGCTTTGCTAGTCCTCTAGGGGATAGACTGAGATAATATAGGGGTATTCTTCATGGTGGATTTTGCTTCGGTTTCGAATCGGAGCAAATAATAAACTGATTTAAATAGCTTTTTCATGGCAGTGCAGATTCTCTCCCCATCCCAATTTTTCACGGGAGAAACAGCGCACTTCTCTGCGCTGCTTACGTCTGCTGCCGCTCATGACTCACCGCTCCAAATCCGCCTAACCCCCCCACTCTTCCCATGATCCTGTGTGTGTGTGTTTGGGGGGGGCATCCCGAGAGCAGCAAATCCAAGCCAAAACTCCCGTCACCCTTCTGAAGAGGGGCAGCCAGTCTGCTTTGGGTCTCCCTCCTGCCGGTGCGATCCTATGTGTGTGTGTGTTGGGGAGGGGAATCCTGAGAGCGGCAAATCCAAGTCAAAACCCCCATCACCCTTCTGAAGAGGGGCAGCCAGTCTGCTTTGGGTCTCCCTCCTGCCGGTGCGATGCTGTTAGAGTGGCAACTCCCCCAGCCAATCACCGTTCTTGGGGGAGGAGAAAGGAGACGTCCCGGGGAGCGAAGCAAACATTTCTTCATGGGCATCCGAGCAACAAAACGCTCTTTTACTGGAAAGTACGGCTCAGAAGTGGTTTGGATTGCCTCTCTTTTAAACCGGCTTATTTTGCTCAGTGGGGGAAAACACGGCTCTGCAGTGAATAACCAAAATTTGCCTCCGACGCAAAACAGCGTTGAAACAGCAGCAAATATCCATGAAGAATATCCCATAACGTACTGGTGTGTATAAGTGCATGTATGCAAGTCAGCTTAATGTGTGTGTGTGGGGGAGAGAGAATCATTTTAAAAAACTTCAGCAGCCTGTGATAATGAGAAGATGAAATGCATATGAACAATGATTACTTGAATATACCTACTGAGACATGTGTGTGTGCGTGTGTGTGTAATTGAATGAAGTCAGAAAAAGTGTGCTTCTAGGGCTACCAACTTTCAGGTGAAACCTGGAGTTCACCTGGAATTACAACTGATCTCCAAACTACAGAGATCAGTTCCCCTAGAGGAACTGGAAGATTTGAAGGGCCAACTCCACGGTATACCATAGAGTCTAGGAGAAACCAAAGCCTTAGAGTGACATTACAGTCCCACTGATTTCCCTCCCCTCCCCAAATGCCCATATCCCCAAGTACTGCTCCCAAATCTCCAGGAATTTCCCAAACTGGAATTGGCAGCCCTAAACGCTAATCTAGAGACAGACTGGAACACTGGATTCAAGCCCTTTTCAGTCATTACATTTCTGGTGCTCCTATCTCAGGTACCAGGACAGCACACTATGCACAATCCTCTTGGGACATGCAAATGCCAATTTGGGTGAAAAGGGCGATATGTGCATTTTGCGGCTTCGGTATGCATGGACACACAGTTTCGAAAATCTGGGGTTTGGGGACTGTGTGTCAAAGCTGGAAAATAAGCCCGTTGCCCATTTCACACAACATGAGGATTGTGTGTCCCAAGAGAAACACATGTAGCATGCTCTGCCAGTACACAAGATAAGGAAATGCAAAGCCTGAACAGAGTTATAGAACTACTCTTGTCAATGGAGGCTTTTCTTTTATCTGTATATGAGCAAGGATGTAGGTACAGGGCTATTGAGTAGGAGGAGATATGAGAGATGCTTAGCTTGATTGAGAAAGGTTAATTACATGTGAAATGAGACTGGGATTCAGCCTGTGTTTGCTCTAGATTTTGTGCAATGTTATATCAACACTGGGATTCTCTGTTCATCTATTAGCAAAATCAACCCGTTTTGTTTGGTTTCATTTCAGTGTTGTTTTAATCCCACTGAACATTTATACTGTTATTTTAATTTTGCTAAACATGTGTGGATAGTAAAATACCTAAAAGAATTAAACTACCCGAGGATACGCAAAGTGATCCGGTTCTCATAAAGATTTGATCTGCTAATTAGCCATACCAATTTTATGGATCATTGCCACCCACTTAAAACATACTGTTATATGTTCATAATCTTTTCATAATGAGCTTTTATGGAGAGCAGAGGCCAACTTCAGTGCAATGTATTCCTCTGCTTATTCTCCCCCCCCCCCTGATTTTTTTTTTTTTTTTTTGCATGCACGTGCCTAGTTAATCACAACTAAAGTCCGCAAGGAAAATAAGCTGCTAAGGATGATTAATATACTTATTTTTTCTGCCCTACATATAGAAGTATTAGAAACTTAGATAGAAAAAGGGACTCTTGAATGTTATGTATCTGTGCATCCCAGTGTACCCTGAAGGCCACAGCGGTGAGGGTGAGCTTCTCTTTTCCAAATCTTGCTAGTTTCACCCCTGGTTCTGTCCTTTCCCATCCCACCCCTTCTCAACCCTTGAAGTTAATTTTGTACAGTTCCTTCTGTATTTCTGTGCTGTGGCCCCATCTTGCTCTCCTGCTATCTTCCAACACCAATTCAAATGTTCCACCCACTCACTTTGTCCACCAGCTTTCCTTTCCTTCCTATTCTCTTATTTCTGCCTACATCATGCTGTTTTTGTAAAACTGTTTTATCCATACAATGTAAATGCTTAAGACCTTGTCAATGAGCAGTAAAGGTTGTTGTTGTATTTCTGCCTACTACTTCAGTTTCCACATTTAAGTCACCCCAGGTCTCAACTTTTAACTCATTTGCTCCTTTATCCAACACACTATTTACTGCTCTGATCCCCACACTTGATTCTTCTCCTTCATTTGGTATTTGTCAAAGTTATCATGAAGAAGAGGAAGAAGAAGAGTTGGTTTTTATATGCCAACTTTCTCTACCACTTAAGGGAGAATCAAACTGGCTTACAATCACCTTCCCTTCCCCTCCCCACAACAGACACCCTGTGAGGTAGGTGGGCTGAGAGAGGCATCTAAGAGAGCTGTGACTAGCCCAAATTCAACTCAAGATTTATGCAATTCAAGGTTTCTGGGGTTTTTTTTAATTATTATTACAACATCTAGGAACAATTTGTAAGGTTGACTTTTATTTATAGAATTTATTGCATTATTGCATAATGATTTGTTTCTATACTTCATTACAGTGCATTCATAATAAATACACTGTACAGCACAATCCTAATGAGGGAGATAGTTGCGCCATGGCTGGGGACGGCACAGCCATAGCACAGCTGAGCCTCCTCCTGAGCAACTTGCTGTGCTGCGGCTAGCAACCTGAAAAGGAATGTTCCCCCAACCCCATGGAACTGCTATATGCAGTTCGTGCTGGCAAAAGTGGGCGTTCCCAGGGTGAAATGGCTCAGGGAGCTGACTAAAGCCAGCTCTGCCCCTGGAAATGACCCCTTTGGCACCGGCGTGAGCCCCTAAGTTGGAGGTGTGCTGCTGCCACAGCTGCTCTACAACCCATGCATAGCGTTGCCGTGCTGTTCCCTGGCGCCGGCATAAGGGGTCCGGTGCTGGCATAAATGCCCCTTACACCACAACAAGGGGCATTTATGCCGGTACCAGGGTCACACAACCTCCTAAGCCCATCCCCCCCCTTTGGACTGCACTGTTACAGCACATTCCTGACTTCTGCGGACAAAAGTCCTCAGGAGGCCAGGAAGGGGCTGCGCCCAAGCTAGGTCCCTCCACGCCGTCATCCAGGTTATGTACGCCACCGTAAGTGGCCCCAATGCCGGAAGGGAGGCCCAGACACTGGTCTCCCGGTGCTGCCATGGCAGCACCACCCCAGGACACCAACGGTGCCTTCCGCTGGCATCCCACCGGCTTAAAGTCCCGTGCCAGCATTCCGGGAGGCGTTCTGGCATCCCTGGGGGCAGGCAGTTCCCTGTCCCCTTACAGCCCGGCACACCGGTGGTGAGAATGACGGTGCTGCGCCTGCTTTTTAGCAGGCACAGCCTTGTTTTTCTCTATGGGGCGAAAAGCCCCATTTAAATTTAAAAAGACATTAAAAGGCTTCTTTTTTTTTAATTTTTGGCTCCGGGAAACGGGTTAGGAGGCGCCACAGTGGTGCCTCCTCCCCAACGTCCCCACACACCAAAAGCTCAGGAATGCACTGCTAGTCTTAATTTCATAGTATTGTACAGTAACAGTGCAATCCTAAACTGAGTTACACTCTTTTAAGCCTACTGACTTCAATGAATTTGGAAGGGTGTAACTCTTTTTAGGATTGCTCTGACAAACTGTTCAATTACTCCGTCCTTTCCCTCTCATTGCCCTTTATACCTGGAATTCTCTCCCAGAACAATTATGTTGTGCCAATTTTTTTTCTTTTCTTTAAACGCCTCTTCAAAATATGCCATTTCCATGGAAACTATTGGCTTTGATCTTCATCCAGTCCCTAAACTAAGCCTCAATTGGTGCTGCTGACCTGAAAACATATTTTCCCCTCTGTGCCTTTGCCTTAATCTTCCTCCACTCCCTTTGTAGCATCCCTCTTGATGAATTTAAGATTGTAAAATCCTTGGAGCAAGGACCTATCCTAGTTTGCTGTTTTGTAAAGTGCCATGTCCAGAGATCGCACTATATTTTGTTGCAAAGTAACCTCTGCAAAGTAAAATAGGAGGAGAAAAACTGTATAGCTCTTTTGGGGAAAATCCAAGGGAGCAAATTGGGGATTCTTGACTCTACTCTGACTTTTCAGTAAGGGGGGAAATCTATGTTTCTGAAAACCAAAGAAAGAGAATTAATACCTCGAGCTATACACTTCCAGAGTACCAGCCTGAAGAAATGGAAATGCCACCTCAGTTCAGTTTTGAGGCTTGGTAATCATTTGAGCTGCAGAACATAAAAGGAATCAATTCTGCAGTGTACTAAGCAATACATTTTGCTTCAAGCTCATATTTATTTCAATTGATTTCCACCTGACCCCTGCAGCATCTGAGCTCTTTAAAGGATTAGAACTAGCGCTTGGTTCACTTTCTAAGATTATGGCCATACTTAATATTTATAGTAAAAAGAGGAACATGATATACATGTCTTCATGGAGCACGAGAACATTCTGCAACAGTTCTTCAAAGTCTGGTGCGGGATAATATTGACGGCAAGTTTGCACAGCTTCATTCACTAAAGATGTCCACCACTTACAGGCTTGCATGTGTGACATTAGGTCTTATCTATACATTACAATGGACTTGAGTTGTCTTGGATATTCCCTGACGTGACTCACAACTACAGGTGCATAGGGGGATACCTTTACAAAGCTCTGCATTGCTAGGTTAGCTCTGATCCCTGAAAGAGGCGAGAAGGGGCATCAGGGTTTCCTGCTGTGCCATTTTCTCAAGTGGGAACAGCTGCATGGGGGGGGCTCTTTTCCTCTTTCTTGGGCTCCACATGTCGTGCAATCATGTGATCAGATACATGGAGCCTGAGGAGGGGGCAAACAGAGCCCCCTGTGGCTGTTTCCAGTTGAGAAAATGGCACATAGGGGAACCCTGAAGCCCCTCCTTCCTCTTTGCAGTGGTCATAGCCACACCAAGCAGTGGAGCCTCTGTAAAGGTGAGTCCCTCTTTACACATGTAGTTGTGAGTAATGTTAGGGGATCCCCAACACAACTCAAGTCTGTTGTAATGTGTGTGTTGTGTATGTAGAGCTTTCTACTCGCGCACCCTCTCACCATTGTGGCCAGCGTGAAGAAATTTAATGACTTCGTCTACGGCCGGCCGTTCTCTATTGTGACCTATCACATGCCGCTCTTGGGCCTGTTTGTTCCGGACCGGCAGACTCCGCAGATCCTGTTGCCCTGGATGCTTCGTTGGTCAATTTTCTTGAACGCTTATGAGTTCGGCTCCTGCACCGCCCTGGGAAGTGCATCGCCAACGTGGATGCCCTCAGCTGTTTGCCGCTCGACGCTGCTGACCCCGACCCATCCCCTGCCTGCGACGTGATGCTCCTGGAGGCGCTTCCTGAACCTCCCCTCCACACGTCGGACATCGCCGCCCACACCACGAAGGATCGCACCCTGGCCTGGGTTCTCTACTGGGTGGGGAAGGGGTGGCTGGTGGCCCAGCCAGGCGGAGAGTTCCAGCCGTTCGTTACCCGTCAGCACGAGCTGTCCCTACACAAGGGGTGCCTGCTGTGGGGCAGCTGAGTTGTCGTTCCGGCAAAGCTACGACACCGGGTCCTGGAGGCCCTGCACGCTTGCCACCCGGAGATCGTGCGAATGAAGGCGCTAGCCAGGAGCTACGTCTGGTGGCCAGGCATTGACGCCACTGTTGAGGAGTGGGTCAGGCTGTGCCAACCCTGCCAGGAGTCCTGACCGGAAATGCCACAGGCCCCGACTCAACGCTGGGAATCGACCCGCACTCCATGGTCCCGCATACATATTGATTTTGTGGGCCCCTTTCAGAGTAAGACTTTCTTGGTCGTGGTCGACTCCTACTCCAAATAGTTGGAGGTAGTCACCATCCCATCCATGACGGCACCCGGGGTCGTCCGGGAGCTGCGCCACCTTTTCGCAACCCACGGCCTGCCGGACATGGTGGTCTCGTACAACGGGGCACAATTCACGTCAGCTGAATTCCAGGACTTTATGGCAAGGAACTTGATTCGCTACGTGACCTCGGCGTCTTTCCACCCATCCACCAACGACCAGGCTGAGCAGATGGTCCAGACGACAAAAGAAGCCCTGCGGCGACTCACCCACGGAGACTGGGACGCAGAACTCGCGGACTTTTTACTAGCCCAGCACGTCACCCCAAGCTCCATGACCGGGAAGAGCCCTGCCGAGCTCCTGATGGGTCGCCAGCCTAAGACGCTGCTCAACCGCCTACACCCAGACCTTGCACCCGATAAAACCGGCCAAGAGGCACCTACAGCCGCCCCGAGGGTCGTCAAGCTGGAAGACCCCGTCTATGCCCGGCATGGATCCCGGCCACGGTCCAGGAAGCAACTGGCCCAGTATCATACCGGGTTGCCAACCCAGAAGGCCAAGTTTTGAGGCGGCACATTGACCAACTGCACCGCCGCCCAGCCGACCTCAACCCCGCCACAGTGACTCCAGTGCTCCCCAGCATCGCGGACCTGGAGGTCGCCGGAGCGGCGGGACCTGAGCTGATAGGTGAGTCACCAACAGTCTCACGGATGGCATTCCCCAAAGCTCGGGCAGCAGAAGCACCCGCCGCCTCGGGCATGAGCAGCGCCATGATCCGGGATCTATGGATGCCCCCAGCTCCAGAAACTCCTGTTCCCGCTCCCCGCCGGTCGCAACGGGCCCAAACAAGACCGGCCTATCTCGAGGACTTTGTATGCTCGAGCATTGTCTGGACTTAGGGGGGAGGGGTATTATGTATGTGTTAGAAGGTAAGCAGGGGGAAATCCTAGGAGCTTGAGTCCTCAAAGGCTCCCAGCCCTGCTCGCCCCATTGGCCGAAACTGGGCCGCGCTATTGGCCCTAAGCCAGCGCGCCATTGGGCATGGGGAGGTTGTTCCCCCCCTATCATGGATCAGGGGGGAGCGGTCACAGGCGGCCAGGGGGGCATATAAGCAGGACCATTCCCAATGTATCCCCAGTTCTGTTCTACCATACAATAAATGTTGGTTGCATTGAACTCCGTCTCCGACCTCTTGAATCCTGCCCACGCAGACTTAACACACACAGCTAATACAATTTAGCAAAAGCCTACACAGTGCATTTGTTGATGGGATGAGCCCACTGGATATTCCTGGGGGGGATCAGTTGTTTGACAGTTCTTCCTACATAATATATCCCAAAAGCTACCTGGAATCTTCTCCCAGACATACTAGTTTTGCACGATATGGTATATTTTATGCAGGAAGCATGTCAGCTTCTAAACACAGGTAAGTTTATCTGATTTAGTTAATTCATTTAAAATGGCCCTTATTTTTTTAAAAACAAAAAGTAGCAATTTTTTTAAAAAAAATTGTACGAACGAGCACATTACACTTGTAAAGTGATGCAGAGTTCCCATCTGAGGGCTGCAGCCTGCATTTCAGTTGCCGTGAGCCCTCCAAATGGAAAGTCATCTCCATCTGGACTATAATATTTACATTGACTTGGAGCTAGTGTGGGTCAGTGGGTCAAAACTGGACAGGTCAGACCCAGGTTCAAACTGAGGAAAGCTCAGTGGAGGTTCTTGTAGTAACCATTCTCTGTTAGCCTATGTCACAGGGTTTTTGTGAGGTTAAAGGTATGTAAAACTATAGAAGCAACTCTGACCTCCTTGGAAAGGGGGTGGGATTAAAATGAATACTTATTGAATGGATGGCTACCAATGCATTATGAGTCTTCCTACCCTCTATATAAGCCCTAGTCTTCATTAACTGGTCAGGATGTATACGCTATATTATGAGTTGGCTCCTATGACTCCCACCAAGTTTTCTTTCAACAAAGATTTTTATCCATCAGAAAAAGCCATTCTCCACTGGAGGAAAACTTTCTCCTTTGAAGGGAGACTTAACAGAAGGTCCAACTTAGTTATTTGTATAGGGTTGGCTCCCATGACTCCCTTCTACTAAGGGTATGTACAAGACTATACCTTATACTGAGCAAGACCAATGGTCTATGGACTACTGAACTAATCTTCTCTGCCCTGACTAGCAGGGTATTCAGCCAAAGGTCTTATCTATCTAAGATACTTTAATTGGGTATTTGAAGAATCAGACCTGGGGCCTTTTACCAGTGCTGTATTAGACTGGAGACAGATAATAATGACTTTCCAGAGAGTTTGAGGCTGTTTAGAAGAGATGCTGTTCATGATGTATATACTCATACTACTTTTTGGCCTCTGATAAATAGGTTTGGAACAAAATTAACAGGAAGTGAAATATCTCTTGTGTCTGTTTTGAAGCTATTGTTTGTCTCCTTTCTAAATTTTGAAGGAGAATGATCAATTGACCATTACAAATTAATGAGTCCTTACAGTTCTAAGCAGAGTTATGCCCTTCTAAATTCATGGTAACACTGTTTAGGTTTGCAGTACTAGTGACATGAGGAAAACAGGGCTAGTTTGTTCATGAAATACCTTGATCATAGCAAATAGTGAATTATTCACACAGATTTAGATGGGGGTGGTGGGGGTGGCTTAACCGGCTTGTAATTTCTAATATTTGGCAGGTGTACCAACCATAAATGGCTTAGAGAATACAGTGCTGTTAAGACTCAATGAAATCCCTGCAAAGTCCTCATTATTAAACTTTGGCATAAACAAAAGCTTCTTCACAACTTGAATTAATTTCCTGAAGTAAAGATATTGGTCCTAAAGAAAAAGAAAAATGCAGATCTCTTTTTGATGTGTTTACATTTAATAGACTATAAGTAGGACAATGATTAAGGCAAATGATAGCTCTGTATGCAGGCATCCTAAGAGTTATGTGTGGTACAATGGTGTACTACATAGAAGATTTATCTCCTTTCTTCCATCAGTGGCTCTCATACCTTCTGAAAATCTGCCCTAGAATGTTGGGAGATCTTCTGGAATGACATTCCATTATGTTTGAGGAGCTATCACCAGAAGGGAAAATCAGGACATACAAACACACTTATATCCTGTGTATGCATTGGTAGCATTTCAGGCCTATCCAAATCAAATTCTCTTTGAGAGCCATTGAGTCTGAAAGTACACAAGCCATTTTTGTATATAAGTTCAAAGATTGGGAGTTTCCTAACAAGAGGATCAGAAAACCTGTCATTTTTTTTAAACTGGCACAGGACCACACTTTGGTTTGTCCTGCTGCAGTGTGAAGAATGCTAAGCTAAAATCCTGAGATAGGGATGAGTATCCTCACCTGTCCAGTACATAAATTGTGAAATAGGTGACACAAGATTGAAATGAAAATCATTTCATTCAGTATTATTTTTAAAGTACTCTTGACTGTTGTGGATTATTACAGCCCCAAATTTGACAAAGAAAATGATTGAATGATACTTCTAAATAATTCCACTTCTGTAGTACTACTACTGATCATCATCATGGGAGGTTCACAAATATACTCACCAAGTTGCCTATGGCAACCATATCCATGAATCTCATCATTGCTAACCCTAGCACAAAGTGAAGTATTTTTTTTGTCTTAGCTCCAGTTTTTGAGTGCCTCCAGAGCTGAGCACAATACAGAAAGAAGACTTTATTCCCTTGTCATGGACAGATCATTACACATGAAGTTGCCTTATACTGAATCAGACCGTTGGTCCATCAAAGTCAGTATTTTCTACTGAGACATGCAGCAGCTCTCCAGAGTCTCAGGCTGAGGTTTCTCCACAGTCTTAGGCTGAGGTCTTTCACATCATCTACAACCTGATCCTTATTGGAATGTTTTCCATGCCTTATTTCTCTTGCATTTAAGCCTTTTTCCTCCGTTTGGACATCATGCAAAGCGACCCAGAAATGAAAGCAGACCCCAGATTTTGAGGCACCAGCCTGGAATTGCCTCTTTCCGCCAGTCCTTGGCAACGCTGAACATTTGAACCTGATGGACAGTTTGGCTTGCAAATGCCTAGGGGATAGGGGTGACCCCTTTGCAAGCCCATAAAATTGTACCCCCTGTCCCAAAGTTCACCAAAGTTGGGAGACCATCGAAGGAGAGTCCCTTGCAGCCAAGCTGCAAATTTGGGGACTCTACTTCCAAAAATGCCCCCAGGAGCTTCAAAAAAATCCCCATTGACTATAATGGGCCCAAACTTTTCAGGAAACATGAAAATAAGCGAATACTGAAATTGACCGGTATGGGTATTTGGCCTATTTCGGGTTTAACAAAGAAACAAAAAAAAAAAGTCAGGTTGAAAAAACCCGAACCCAAAATTTACCAAAGAAACTGTTTTTGCACAACCCTAGTGGGGAATCAAACTCAGTTCTCCACATTATAGTCCACTGCTCTTAACCACTACACCATGCTGGCTCATAATAAAAAAAGGAACTGAGAAAGTATGAGCAAAAAAATTGGCAGGAGACATCTCATTGTTTAGTTCCCCTAATTATGTGTTTTCTACCTGTACAATTCAGACCAGTATATACAATATACAGAAAGCAGATAATGGTACAGGAATCTCTGTGTTAGCTGAGCACCAAATGAGTCAAGACAGTGGACCAAACCATATACTGAAGGAGAATCCCAAAAGCCAATATGACCTGAAAGGAAAATGTGATGGCAGTCTGTCAGACCATAAGTATGAGCAGAATAGAGCCTTGTCAAATAAATTATTATTGGAGTATAAAATGATGCCATGTATTTATCTCCTCTTCTTATGGCATTTTCTTGATACTGATGGATACGTGGGGGAACAGAAGTGGAAAGTTGGCTTGTCCAAGTCAAATATCAGGACCTGGATGGACAAATTGTTCCCATAGCTCAGGTGGCAGTCTATACTGTCTCCAGCAAAGTCTAGAATAGAACGCTTTTGGGAATAGGGCACCATTCTGTTACATACCTATCAACCAATCAGGGTCCCTGAGCTTCAGTTCTATAGCTCCATGCCATGATATCATATTAATAGCTACACTAATTAGTGAAAGGTTCATGGCCTCTTTCAGCAAAAGGATTATCGGACCCTTATTAGAACGATCCAATCCTCTTGGGTCTGCAAAACTGAACTAGCAATCTCACAAGAATTGATTTCCTTTCTTGAGATACGGTACTTCCTGCTTCCAGTCAAGCCGGAAATGCCAAAGGAACACTCTTGCATTTTAGCACGGCTGCTTCTGGGCAATTTCAAGAAGCAAAAAGGCAAGCATGAGGGGAAAAGGGAAGTCGAGAAAAATGAAGAGGCAGGGGAGGGGATAGAGTTTAGTACAAAGTACCAACTCAATCTTCATTACACCCTCCGTCAGCTTGAGCAGCACTATGGAACACTCACATTCTAAACAAACATTGCCACTAAATTAAAACAGAAAACATTTGCATGTATGTATGAAAATTTAAAATTGGCTATTGACCAGCAGTTTGCTTAATCAGTGCTGAATTTTTTTAAAAAGTAACTTAAACCCCAAAATTTATCCAACTCTCACTTAAATCCAGTTACTGGGACTTAATCGAGAGTACCTAGGATGCGGGCCGCATCTAGAGCCTGACGAACAAACAGCACTACATAACTTGTTATGGCAAGTGGTGGCATTGCAGGATTCATTGCATGAAACCTGAAGGAAGCATCTCTGCTCAAACAAAAGGTAATTTGTCAGTTTCCATATTTCCCTATGGGCGCCTGTTGTTTTGTGCTCCACTCAGATATGGCAGGCTGGTTCCTAACTAAAGTGTATGAAGACAAGAATGAAAGGAAGATGCTCCCAGGCAGGAGATAAAAAATCTGGCTCTAATAAGTTTTTTTTAAGCCATTGTTTAGAGCGCAGTTATAGAAATCCAGCCAAGTAGCGCCAGATAAACTGAAACACACGCATGTTTCCAACTGCTTTATCACAACACCTCTTCCTTTAAAAAAAAGAAAGGAAAGAAAAGTCAGCTTGGGGTATTTTAGTTTTGCTACACCCCCACCCCAGATATTACTTAATTAGACATGAGAAGAATAAAAAATAAAGCATGAATCACCCAAGTCTGGTGTTATGCTAAGTGAACAATTCAAGGGTCAGCATGATCAAAAGTAAGAACAACACTTACAAGCATTTGGATCCAGCTACCAACAATGTGCACCTTGGGATAATGGACTTAAAACAATTGCAATTAACAGACTAAGACAAAGGATTAAAATTAAAAATGAATAGCGTGGTGCTTGCAGCTTGCTTGTAAAACAGCATTAAGCCAACTTAATCCATTTTAATTCAGAGGAGAGAGGGGGGGGGGAAACCTACCAGCGCAAATGAAAGAGATTTCGGGAGGGGGCCGAGTTCAGCTCCTGAGAAAGTGCGATACATTCACCTGTGACAATTCTTTCCAGAATGATAAAGTAAGGGAAGTCTCTTAAGAACTCTGAGTGACTCCGCGAGGTCCCCGGAGATCAGGTGTCAAAGTTGTCTATCAGATGCCTGAAAAGAAAAAAGGGAAGCATTACGCACTGCTATTGTGAGACAGTTGTCATTGACTGATCAGGCCTTTTAAGCAAGCTTTCACAGTCAATGAAACCACCTGAATAGATGAAAGCCAGACAGCTCCTGACAAACAAGAGACTGTGGAATATTCATTGTGCATCTGTGAGGGAAAGATTAATGTATTAGAAATTAAAATGGGACCAGAACGTATGATCTTGCTCTAACACTTGGCCAGACCTGTGTCACCCATTGCTAGTGCCTGAAGTCGACAGACAATTCTGCCAGGGTAACTGAGAATCATTAAGCATCCTGCTATTGTGCCTGGTGAATAATAAAACTTTCCCCCCTATTCTTTGCCTGGAGCTGACAATGAATAATTCTGGAGCTATTTGCAATGTTAACAGCACCTATCTTGCCCATCCATTCCTTTACGATAAGGATAGAAATATGCATTTCAACAGTCTGTACAGATACTGATTCACAGGCATTTCAAAGGACACCTGTCACTCAACTGAAGGACCTGTCAGTCTCCAATGTATGATGGTACCAGGAATATGGCCAAAAAGATTATCTGTACTTTATTTCTTTTCTCCCCCCCAACTCAGATTATAACACTGTTACATTTGCCATAGACTGACAAGTGATTTACACGCACAACTGTAATGTGTTTAAAAGCTAAGGTGAGGAAAAAAGGCTATTCTCTTAGCCTTATTCTTCCAGGCTTTACAACGGTATCAAATATACTATCGCAAATGTGATCAAGACCATACAGAATGTCATTATGACAGATATTAGAAGCATTTGATCTATTGGCTAACACAGAAGAGACACTGGCAAAGACATCGCTTTCCTTTGACGTAAAGGTATCCAAACTTCCAGTTCAAAGAAATAATGTCAGAAGGAGGGTTTGAGGGGGGACATTCTTGAACCATCACTAAAAATCATTGGCATGGATTAATGAAGTGCTTGTTGGCGGGGGGCACGTGAAGAGATGGGACAAATTCCTGCCATCAGATTACAAGGAAGTAAATCTGTCATATTACCGCAATAATAAAATGAAATAAATGATAGTTAAAATTGGGGTGGGATTCTTTACAGTTAAAGCACACTGTATTTTTAGTCATTTCACAAATCTGAGATCTCAAGGGCAGATTGATTCATTTTGTATTTCATGGCCTGATGTGCTGCCCATGAAATTATGATGGAGAATCACGTGACCTAGAGAAAACATAGTATTGTCAGTAGCCAGTGTATTTTTTGGTTTTAAAGAAGTGCCAGTAGTAATCTTTAACATTGTGCTAATTTCCACCAATCCCCCCTTCCCTCTGCAGATCCCCAATAGGCTGTCCTTGATGGTCTACTCTCTCTTTCTCTGGCTGAGTGGGGCAGGCCAGTGCACATGGATCAGGACTTAGTGGACCCCTGAAAAAAGTTAGGACCCCTGGTACTGGTTCCTGTGAGTACCATCACGAAAAAGCCCGGAGGATAACAGTGCATGTGCTCTGCTGACTAAATAGTGCATTGCCAATTGGACTTTGTATAATGGTACATTTCATAGATGCAGTTCAGATACCTTAATTTTTACTGATCCTTCACCTGCGGTAACTTACCTTTGTTTACTCATTAATTCTGTAGTATTTCAATTCCTCCATCTTTCATATTTCTGTATTTTCCAACTGTTTGTGTATATTTTCTTCAGATTCCTGTGGAGAGGTACCATATTAATAAGTAGGAAAGAGTAGAAGTCCAGTAGCACCTTAAAGACTAACAAAATTTCTGACAGGGTATGAGCTTTCGTGAGCCACAGCTCACTTCTTCAGATATCATATTGATAAGGCTAGTCGAAATCCACAAATTGACAGTCCTTGATTCTTAGAAGTAGCCATGAGAATGTCTTCATTTTGACTACACCAACTTGTACACCAACTTACAGGAAAAGAGGAAGACCCAACAAGAGATGGATTGACTCAATAAAGGAAGCCAAGGCCCTCGATTCGCAAGATCTGACCAAGGCTGTCTAAGATAGGTGGAACACAGGCAGGATGGTGCTGCTGCACTCGTCTTGTTAGTGGCTTCCTAGAGGCACCTGGTTGGCCACTGTGTGAACAGACTGCTGGACTTGATGGTCCTTGGTCTGATCCAGCAGGGCCTTTCTTATGTTCTTAAGACATTTTGGAGGACATTGATTAATAGGGTCGCCATGAGTTGGAAGCGACTTGACGACACTTAACACACACACACACAACTTGTAGAATACTCTAACCTGGTGGTTCCAGCAGTTACTGCTGCTGCTGTTACTACTTTACTGGTGCTGATGCTCCCAAATCACTACCACATTATTATATAACAGGGAAATGAGATATAAAACAAGGCAGCAAGGAAAGTCTTGCCTCCGAGATCCTACTAGCCACCTCACTTAACAGCGTAGCAAAAGGAAGTTGTGAGAAAATGCCACCAGGGCCAGAAAAGCTCCAGAAATTCTCTGAGTGACCACTGCACAGCACAATATCTTGAGAAATAGTAATATAAATTCTGCATCTCAAATTTAATAAAAAGTGGGTTAATGAGATGAATCAGAGTGTGATTGCTTAGCAGTAGTTTATATTCAGGGTGAGAGCTTTGGGAAGGGAAGAAGCAATACAGCGATACATAGAAAATTAGTAAGATTCAAATCCCAGCTTAGCTCAAAGTGAAAATGAATTTGTTCTTCTGATACCTGTCCCCACTTATGCACATGAAACAACCCAGAATTTGATGCAGTCTGACCCAATGGGTGATTTTGCATGGGGTTGTCGGGAAAAAAATTCTACGCTCCTGAAGTTACATTTAAGATAAAGGAATTGCCATGTTCAACCCCATTTTGATTTTTTCATATACTCCACAAGTATGTACATTTTAAATTGGTAGAATTGTGTGTACTCAGTTTTGAAGGAAAGGTGTTGTTGCGGTGCAGCTGGTTTTAGTATATGCTGTGTCTTTGCACTGCTGTGATATCCAGATTCTTCCTTTGCTGTTTGCCATAGGTTGTGCATTTCTGTAGGTGAAACAGGATACACAGGTGCAAAGGTACTGTAAAGTAATCCAGAAATCTCAAAAGTTGGCACAAGAGTGACACTGAGTCTAAGTATTAGTATTCAGGGATTTTATTGACAGTTTGAACACACACCAGCTGGAAATAAATATTTTAATCAATTAACTGAAAACACCCAAATCCGAGTCTGGAGTCTAAACTCCCAGTGCAATCTAAAAGGTAAAGGTCCCCTGTGCAAGCACCGGGTCTTTCCTGACCCATGGGGTGACATCACATCCTGACTTTTACTAGGCAGACTATATATGTGGGATGTTTTGCCAGTGCCTTCCCCAGTCATCTTCCCTTTACCCCCAGCAAGCTGGGTACTCATTTTACTGACCTCGGAAGGATGGAAGGCTGAGTCAACCTTGGGCCGGCTACCTGAAACCAACTTCCGCTGGGATCGAACTCAGGTCATGAGCAGAGCTTGGACTGCAGGACTGCAGCTTACCACTCTGCACCACGGGGCCCCTAGTGCAATCTAAACACAGTGCAATCTAAGCACAGATTCATCCTTCAAAGTACAGTGAACTTAGAGAAAGATGTAACTATGCTTAGGATTGCACTGTTATTTGATCTTGCCTCTTCTTTTGTCCATAACTCCCTTTCCCCAACAAATATAATTCTTCCTATCTCTCTCACTTCTCTATCTAGCATTTGCTGTCTATCAACCTTGTACCTTCTATATCCCTCACTCATAAAGCCACAATAGGATTCTTTCAACCTTTTCCCACTCCCAAATTCCTCTTTCCCTCCACTCTTTTCCTGTCTGCCACCTGTGCCACTTAATAGTTCTTCCAATGGGTATATAGCACGATCTGTCAGAATCTGTACACATTTTCCACCAGCATTGTTAAAGATGTCTCCTGGCTCTCTTGAGGCCACACAACTCCATGGTAAATGGGGGGGGGTCATGCCCTGGGACTGGAGAGGTCAACAAGGGGCAAACATTTTGATAGCGGCAAGGAAGTTCATGTTATCAGAGTTGCAGAAAAGGGAAATTAAAATGATGCAGGGATTGGTACGATTAATATAAGGACTCGGAGATGAGGTGTTGGAGGTGGTAATTCACTCTTTTATTAGTAATGCTTTAAAATAGTTGTTTGAACTAGTGCACAACAGGTGCAAAAGGAACATAATTATTTGTGCAAAGGTAAATATCCTTTCCTATCCTTTAATGTACTGCTTTATTGACCAACGCCTAAAGCCTAACCACACCAACACACACACACACACACACACACACACATGTGCATTTTAATCTCCCCTTTCCCTTCTAAGTACATCCTAATTATAAAAACAATTGAGTTTTTATTTTGTGCTGAATTCAAAGGTAAATATGAAGACACTGAAAAAGGAGTGCAGGACCTCTTTTACATTTTTGTGCCCAAAGACAGCCTTAGACTACAACCCTAGGCACTCTTGTGTGTCTGTGTAAAGTGCCGTTAAGTCACAGCTGACTTATGGTGACCTCTGCAAGGTGCTTTCAAGACAAGTGAGAAATTGGTAGTTTGCCATTGCCTTCCTCTGCGGAGTCTTCCTTGTTGGTCTCTCTTCCAAGTACTGAGCCTGCTTAGCCTCTGAGATCTGATGAGATTGGGTTATATTATGCTGCCTTCTCTCTCCTGTGCGCTCCTTCTTCAAAGTATTTCCCACTGAACTCAGAGAGGTTGTCAACTTTAAAACTATCCCTATCTGTGACAGTAGTTTGTTCAGCAGCAATTAGGAGATGATTTCTGCAGATCTGACCTATCTTAAGGGTTCAGAAGCAGGCTAAATTGGTTTTTTTGCCAGGCCCACTGGCTACCCCAGAACTCAGTGAGAGAAGAAGAAGGAGGAGGAGGAGTTGGTTTTTATACCCCAATTTTCTCTACCTTCAAGGAGTGTCAATTCAGCTTACAATCATCTTCCCTTCCTCTCCCCACAACAGTTTGTGAGGTAGGTTGAGAGAGTTGAGAGAGTTGGGGCTGAGATAGTTGGGAGACAACTGTGGCTAGCCCAAGGTCACCCAGCTGGCATCATGTGTAGGAGTGGGGAATCAAACCCAGTTTTACAGATTTGAGTCCACTGCTCTTAACCACTACGGCATGCTGGCAAGCAACAATAACAAAGGATTGGACCACAAATCTTTATTGGTTGACTTGACACTTTTAAAAATATGGGGTGGATTCTCTGAAACAGGGCTCCACCAGGTGTGATATGGACACTTGGAGCACAATGATTTAAGCTGCAGCAGCTTTCATGACCATGGAGGCTTAAGGATGTGCCTTTAAATGCAGCAAAGTTGCCTGGCCAACATCTGTGATACCATGGCTTATAATGACAGCACAAGACTACCTTGAGGAGGTGGGGCAAGAGGGGTTGTGCAGGTAAAAAAGAGCATCGTATGACCCAAATGCAAAAAAAGCCAAGTGATACAGAAAAAGCATTTACAGTTATCATCCAGGGGAGAAAAGTTCAATATATCTGATTCAGCAGGTTAGGCAGTGTGATATTTTAAAGCTGCTTGAGTTTGGTTATTTTATTTGGAACATCCATTCAACAAATATTCTAAATAACAGCCTCAGTGGGACTGGAAAATTTAGGGACTGGAAAATTTAAATATATTTTACATAGAACTTAAACACACTGTGGTTTAATCGGTACCCATGATGGCATCAGAAACTCCGTCCGTTAGTCAGGCAAGTTACAGATGGCTTCACTTTAGCCATTTTAGTGCGAGGAGTATTTTGTGCTATTGCTCCCACCTGCTGGAGAAGTCTGAACACATTTGGTAACAAATTCTCATTTACTGCTGAGTGTTTTTTTTCCTAAGGTTGCTTCTATCCTTTTTCGCAAGGCAAAGTCAAGCAAGGAGAGTTTGACTTGGCCACCCTAGGAGCAGTTATTGCTGCTGTGTTATCACAGACCATCTATCCTTCCGCCCTTGTTTAACTTTGACATGGCTCATCCACTGCTAATGATGAATGCACAGTGAGGGCCAGGTGAGGATGTTATGCCTGTATTCAGGGACATTGCTGGGATGCCTGCTTAGGCTTCTCCCCTGCTGCCAGTAAGTCCCCCTGCCCCCCACCAGTTGCCAGGAGGGACATGGCAACCCTCGGGCTGCTGTTGCTTTGGGGACTCCATGCCAGTTTCCTTTCCACCTGCTGTACCTGTATGTTTGTAAATCAGACATATTAAAAGAAACACTACAAGTCTCCAGTGCTCAGAGACCAAGGGATTGTGGAAAAAGCTAGGGTTGCCAGTAGGGTTGCCAGTTCCCTCTTCTCAATGGGCGGGAGATTTTGGGGGCGGAACCTGAAGAGGGTAGGGTTTGGGGAGGGACTTCAATGCCATAGAGTTCAATTGCCAAAGCGGCCAATTTTCTCCAGGTGATTTGATCGTTATTGGCTGGAGATCAGTTAAATTAGCAGATCTCCTGCTACTACCTGGCAGATGGCAACCCTAGTTGCCAGTCCCAGTAGGGTTGCCAGGTCCGGGTTGGGAAATACCTGGAGATTTTGGAGGCGGAGCCTGAGGAGGGCAGGGTTTAGAGAGGGGAGGGACTTCAATGCTATAGAGTCCAATTGCCAAAGCGGCCATTTTCTCCAGGTGAATGGATCTCTATCTGCTGGAGATCAGTTGTAATAGAGGGAGATCTCCAGCCACCACCTTGAGGTTGGCAACCCTAAGGCCCAGCTTAAGTCTAGCCAGACACAAACACACGCACACATACATACAGCTTTGCAACCAGTGGGTGACTGGGGGGGGGCAGGGATGGGGGAGCATTCATCAGTGACCACAGAGTTTCTGGCAATTCTTAGAGAGGCATGACATCACTTATGGGCTTTCTATGGAAGTTACAACACACCATAGCCCCAAATACTTTTTTGTATTTTATATGAGTGGTGCCAGGAAATGGGAGCATCCTCTGCCCCCACCAGGAGACTGACAACCCTATGTAAAACTTTCCTGGAAATTTTTTACTGCTGTGATTACAAATCTTCTGCAGTGTTGCTTTTCTGATGTCATTTCAAAAATCTTAAAAGCTTGCAATAATAAATTTTCACTTAATTAAAAACTGTGGGTAACATTTTTCCTGGTGACTCATTAAATAAGAAATTGTGAATTAAGCAAGTAGAGATACCCCATAAATATCAATGAATGGGGTTATGCTGAAGTAAACAAAGCATGAAGTGATTTCTAAAATCTACTTTATTCCAGGCATGCAAAAAGTCTGGGTAGCCAGTCACCGCTAGTGGCTAACAATTAGGCCTGGGTTGTTGTGGAGGGCAGAAAGCAGGTGTCTCCTATCCAGCTCTTAAATTTTTACAACAACAAAAATTGCACTTCTGCTTTCTGCCCACATTTTTTTTTTTTTTTTTTTTGGAAGTTAAAAGCGTTCAACAATATGTTCACTAGCTTTCTCCAACTCTTTCCAGGGTTGTGATTGGCTGTTTCTCTCTCTCTCTTTCTATTACCTGCATTGAACTGGATACTAGTATTTTGGAACAATATATGCAGCAGGTTACAAAAACACATGGTGAGTCCTTTCCACCTTGTGCAAAAAAAAAAGAGGAAAGGATCCTTTTTTATTTCAGCGCATTTGAAGTCGAATAGAATATTGAAACAAGCCAGCATCCCACTAATTTACTGAGCACAAGCTAACCCCTGCTTTTCTCGCTGAAAAGGGTGATGCAATTAAAAATTTGTGGATCCGCGGTTTTAAAGTATTTCTTAATTCTTACCATTTAAAATAATTTTTGTAGAAAATATTTTATACTTAGGGAAATAGTTTTTGACATTTTGGGGAGGGGAAAAGAACAATGGACCGTTTACAGGTCTACACAGTAGATTAATGAATCTAATTGAGTCTGTAGGGAAATGTTTCAGTTTAACTACTGGAACTAATTTATACATTCACTACATTGTAATAAGTCAATTTAAGTTTCTGGAAATAAAACTGGATATCCTGGGTATAGATTTGAACTATAAATTTCTGCAAGAAAGGAGTCTGTGTTCATTATACATTGTAAAATTACCATATGGACCTGTCAACACTTCTTAGCACAGCTTTGTAATAATGTCATTTAGTTTAACATTGTAATGTGCCGACTGAATTAATGCGTATGACAAAATGAATGCAGCCCCAGCCCCGGTTCGGAAGGAAGTTTGGAACTTTGCATTATGGTTATACCGAAGAGTTTCTGTTTATTTACCAAACAAATGTCTCCTCTTTGATTCTACAAGATGGGTGTGAATGAGAGTTAAGAATTGTTTCCTTTTCTGTCCCAACTTGTGACATTTCTGTTTTTGTCTTACCGCATTGCCAGAAGCCCAATTGGTATAATTTCAGCCAAACAGCCAACAATATGTTCAATACATTCAAACTGTTAACAATTTTGAATTAATGAGGTGCTATTTAATGTGGGTAAACTGACACCAGAATGCATATCCCATGAATTCGTTTAACGTGAACATCACATAATTAAGGTTTGAACAATATGCATTGTATTGTATTCTGAACTCAAGTTATCTTATAGCGCACGTCTTAGCCATACTTTTGAAACTTATGCATCTTTGAGCATAATTTTTAACATAATTTTTAAAAGTTGTTATCAAACAATAATCTTGTTGTGTGTATTGTGGGATTTTTTAAAAAAACCTAGGAAATGTATCTTAGAGCTAGGAAGTGATTGCAAAGGTTGGACTAACTTTACCAGTTTTAATGATAGGCTACTTTAAAACCAGTTTTTAATCTTTCCTACCACATAGATGTGTTTATGAATTTAAGAACAAGAAACAGAGGCATAATATCCAAATTGCAAGATGCCATAGTTAGGGTTGCCAACCTCCAGGTACTAGCTGGAGATCTCCTGCTATAACAACTGATCTCCAGCCGATAGAGATCAGTTCCCCTGGAGAAAATGGCCGCTTTGGCAATTGGACTCTATGGCACTGAAGTCCCTCCCCTCTCCAAACCCTGCCCTTTTCAGGCTCCACACCCAAAACCTCCCTCCAGTGGCAAAGAGGGACCTGGCAACCCTAGCCATAGTCCCACTGTAGACCACATTGATCAGACCACACCTGGAATACTGTGTGCCCTTCTGGAGGTCTCACTTCAAAAAGGATGTGGACAGAATGGAACGGGTGCACAGGAGAATGATGAGGATGATCAGGGGTCTGGAGACCAAGCCCTACAAGGATGGGCTAAGGGGCTTGGGAATGTTCAGTCTAGAAAACAGGAGGTTGAGGGGGGGCATGATTGCTCTCTTTACATATTTGAAAGGCTGTTAGTTAGAGGAGAGCAGGGAGCCGTTCCAGTTGGCAGCAGAGGATAGGACTCACAATAATGGGTATACATTACAGGTGGAAAGGTACTGGCTGGATATTAGGAAAATTTTTTTTTACAGTAAGAATAGTTCAGCAGTGGAATCGGCTGCCTAGGGAGGTGGTGAGCTCCCCTCACTGGCAGTCTTTAAGCAGTGGATGGACGAACACTTGTCAGGGATACTTATGGCTGATCCTGCACTGAGCAGGGGGTTGGATAGAATGGCCTTTATGGCTCTTTCCAACTCTATGATTCTATGAAAAGCACAGTAAAACAAAGAGAGTAAGCAGCAAACCACTAGTCATACTTTGATGGCTCAAGAGGCTTCCTAATTATGAAGGGTTTCAGAAGCCTTCTGAAGTTCTGGAAGGGGCTGGTCAGGTGGGTGTCCCTAGGAAGGAGCATTGTAACAAAGAGAATATCACTTGCCACCCACCCACTAAAAAGGAAGGCACAGACAACAGGCCTTTTCACTGTACATAATGGCATAACACAGAGAGGGTAAGAATGAACACTTTCATGTAGAGTGCGGCATAGATTTGCATGTGTGACCTTCAGAGCTATCAACTGCACTGTATAATAGTTTAGTGATGTCATTATGCCACTGTAACTTTATTTATTTGTTGCAATAGAGATATCCTGCCCTTCCTCCAGCAAAACAGTTATCATAACTAAATGTATGCCCACTGGAGTGAGTGACGGTCCCCAAATAATTGACCAATCCTCAACTTCTTCATCTGTCACCCTACCCACTCTCTTGGACTATAGAATCCCAAGTTATTCTATAGACAATCATGCCTCACCTTGAGGGTTGCCGGGTCCCCTATGGCCACCAGAGGAGGATGGGGGGGGTAGGGTTGCCAGAACCAGGGTGGGAAACTCCTGGAGATTTGGAGATGAAGCCTGGGGAAGGCAGGGACCTCAGTGGGGTACAATGCCGTGTTCACCCTCCAAAGCATTCCTTTACTCCAGAGGAACTGACCTTTGTAGTCTGGAGGTGAGCTGTAATTCTGGGGGAGGGGTCCCTGGGTATTACCTGGAGGTTGGCATCTCTCTTCACCTCCAGAAGCCTATGAGCTCCAGCAAGAGAACATTGGGCATGTTGTTAAGTTGGCACTGTTTTACTAAGTCCCTGTGTGTTCAGAATAGAAGGCATAAATTGGGCACCTTGATAATGGGAATTTTTAATGAAAAAAACAAGAGCAGTAGCTACCAAGTAGGAAGAACTAATGAATAACACTTGTCTTTTCAGGTCCCTTACATGTACTGTGCCAAGAATTCCTCCAGGCACCACCCAGACCATCAACTGTGTTCTTGTACAAGAACCCTCCAGTAGGTAAGTACCAAAGGGGGAAGTTCATGATTCAAAGGACTCCTGAAGTATTACCCCTGAGCAATAAAGGTATACAGAACACACACAAACCTATCTATTCTCCTCTACCTCCTGCAATATGAGGAAATTGTGTGTGTGATAAATGCTGTCAAGTCGCTTCCGGCTCATGGTAACCCTATGAATCAATCTCCTCTAATACGATGTTCTATTGTTAACAGCCTTGCTCAGGTCTTGCAACCTGAGGGCCATGGCTTCCATTATAGAATCAATCCATCTCCTGTTGGGTGTTCCTTTTTTCCTGCTGCCTTCAGCTTTTCCTAGCATTATTATCTTTTCCAGTGAGGAAATAACTTTTTGTCTAAATAATCTGATACTTATCAAGTAGTTTTAGTATCTCACCAGACAGGAACTGTGCAGGAAGGTCCCCAACTCAGTGCTCCCATCATGCACTGGGCAAGCCAGTGAGGAATACAGCCATCTTTGCCAAAAAATGTCAAGCAGTCCACTCTACTTGTTGCAAATTCTATCCAAATAGTCTCGAAGTATTTCTTACAGGATGAGAACCAGGATGAGAATTCAGATGCAATGTGCAAAACGAATAGGGCATATTGTCTTATATTGCTAATATCATCTCCCCCCAAGAAGATACTCCTCACATTCAGTGGATTATGAGTGAAGTGCACACTCACTTGGAGGGTATGGAGCCTGGCTGAGACACGTACAGTGGAAAAACACTGAGATGGAGGCAGTCTTTCTCAAGCCCTCGTTTGCAATTAGCATCTTCTCACAGATTATGACTCTTGCATTATTCATCACTGGCCCCGTGTCTCTTTTGTGTGTGGAATACTAAGTACAGAAGTAGGACAAGCTCTTCTCCAGAGCAGGAGGAGGAGGCAGTCTGTCCCCTATGAGCTCTCTCAGCAGGATGTCTAGTCATGAGTCATAGTATTGGCTGTCTTTTGTGAGTAAAGGGGCAAATGCTCTGTCTGGCCCTGGCAAAAGTAAGGCTTGCCACCTAGTACTGGCACTGTATGAGCTGCCAGGAGAATCAGAGCCCTGTCTGCGGGAGTCAAGCTGATTGTGTACTGCATAGGAGAAACAGTGTGGGGTAGTTTCCATGCCATGTTCTTGGTGTTCTTACAATTTCTGTGGACTTATTGGTGCCTTCTATATATAAGTAACGTGGATGTAACCAGAGCTACTAGGAGCCACCATAGACCCCCTGGAAGAAGATCCCCTTTGTCCCGATTCACATCTAAGTGGCGAGACGCAACCTTAATGGAACAGAAGCCTTCCTCAGATTTCATAATTGCTCAGTTGGAGCCTTGTCTTAACTTTTTTAAAAAGTGCTCCCTTGCTGCAGGAGAGCACTTTATGATTTCAAGTCAAGCAAAGGGTTAAAGTGAGCAACTATTGTTTCTTAGTAAGGCTACTGGCTGTTGCTGAAGCCCAGAAATTACAGACATGGTACCAGGTGAGAATATAAGAGCAAAATAAGGCAGATTGGATTCCTGGGTCCCCCAGAGCATTCCAGGTTGGAGGAATTCTGTACCCCCGCCATCCCCCTAACCCTAGCCCCTCCAGGCAGTCCCTGATGTCACCAGCGAGTATCATTTGTGGGTGGGACAAAGATGCTAGGGATACTGTGAGAATGGCTGTTATTATTATGTTGCCTCTTTCCACTGCTTTTACTGCCCTTTTCCACATTGCTGTAGGGTAGCACAGGATCCCAACCAATTATGCTAGTGCAAACGTTGGTGGCAATCAGCCATTGTGATTGCAATATAGGGTAGCTATGCCATACATTGTTCAGATATGGAACATTTCCATCACACCATTAGGCTAAGGAAATAAAATCTGTATATTGTGCGAGCTAATGGCAAACATGCTATTGATAGTCTTGAATTTAGAATTTATTCATTGGCAACAATTCACAAAATCCACTTGGATCATAGTAATTTCCAGAGATGGAAGGGGTTTCCATTTGTAGAGCATCACTTATACAAATACAAATCATACAATCATAGAGTTGGTAGGGACCACCAGGGTCATCTAGTCCAACCCCCTGCACAATGCAGGAAATTCCAAACTACCTCTCCCCACCCCCAGTAACTCATACTCCATGCCCAGAAGATGGCCAAGGTGCCCTCTCTCTCATGATCTGTCTAAGGTCATAGAATCAGCATTGCTGACAGATGGCCATCTAGCCTCTTCTTAAAAACCTCCAGGGAAGGAGAGCTTACCGCCTCCTGAGGAAGCCTGTTCCACTGAGGAACCGCTCTAACAGAAAATTCTTCCTAGGACTTCCACACATCTTTCTCCTGCTGCCCTCCATTGAACAGCAGGAGGGAGGAGAAAGAGATCTGCTACAGAAGGGGCAAATTGGCATAATATGGGGGCCCCTGTCATCCACAAAAACCTCCTATGGGATCCAACATTTTCTCTCTCCCCTCTCTTTTCCCCACACATTTGGAACAACTTCTTCACTGAATGTCCAAAATGGGTATTTAGCCGAAGTGGCATGTTAAGCAGCTTGTATTTTGGCATAAAGGATTGCAGAAATGAAAACAAAAGTGGGGGGAAATGCCTAATGGGTGTACTTGTGCTACCTCTTTAGACTTGTTTGGATTCTGCCTAAGATGAGTAGCTGGGCTAACATAACTCATTTTTCCTCTTGAGGCCAACAAAAAAAGCCTACTGAAGTCAACATGGAAGATCCTAATAATTCGACAGGCTTGGGTCCTTTATGAGCATTCCTACTATATGAGAGCACCATTGTGAAATATTTGACATTTCCTTTCATTATTTGCCCTCAACGTTGATTTTAGGATTCTGACTGTAACTCACATTGTGGTCAATTATCTTGCAGGAAGATCTGATATGGGAGGACTGTAAGATTTTATATCTTGTGAAAACAAGCCAATGTGCTTTGTGTTGACACAAAACTAAAATAATATTAAGTGTTCATTGTATGAAACTCATTAAATACACAGTTAAGGATTACACATCTCATGAAATGGTGTATTTCCATGGGATATGTGAAGCTGCATAAAAATTGTCTATAGAAGCTTATGGAGAAAAGTAATCCAAAATACTTTTCACAAATATTGCATCTCTGACGCAATCCTGAAACAACATACTCCAGTATCGGCCCGTTTGCCTTGTAGGAAGCCAAACTTTGCAGACTATAGAAAGTCATTCATACCTCTTTTGAAATCAATGGCAATCCCTCTAATTAAAAAGGAGATAGAAGGATAAGACACACCTGGGAAAAGTCCAGAGAAAAACAAGTCATTGGTATTCCACCATGTGAAGGAAAATATGATATATACAAAACCAGCACAAATCACAGCAAAATCCAAAACAGGTAAAAGAAATAATTAAAATTAACTCCCACATTTGCGTTGGCTTATAATTGAGGGGAACTACAAGTTAAATAGAATAATAAACAAGGTTGTTAAAAATTCTGTAATATATAGCTAAAAATTTAAACTATCTGTGTTTGGCTAATTTTACAGACTGCCGCACAGAACTTTGCAGTACATGTCGACACCCATGTTTCTTCATAGTACATTTTAATCCCACCTTTGCCCTGACCTAGATGGCCCAAGCAAGCCTGATCTCGTCAGATCTCAGAAGCTAAGCAGGGTTAGTACTTGGAAACAACCAAGGAATCCCAGGGTTGCTATGCAGAGGCAGTCAATGGCAAACCACCTCTGTTAGTCTCTTGCCTTGAGAACCCTATTGGGTTGCTGTAAGTCGGCTGTGACTTGACAGCACTTTACACATGCACAATCCCACCCTTTCTTCAAGGAGCTCACCTTTCTGCAAGGTGTAGATCATTCTCCCCTCATAATCACCCTGAGAGATAGGTTAGGCTGAGAGAGAGCGGCTGGCCCACCCAGCAAGCTTTAAGTGTAGATTTGAACCTGGGTCCTAGTCTGACCCCCCCCCCCATTGCTACACCATGGTCTACCAGCCATGTATTACAGCCTCCCATAGGTACCTTCACTTTCCCTTTTTGAAGTCTCTGGCAGGCAGAAAAAGGATGAGGTTTGTCAAGTCCCACCATACATGGGTGGTGGGCCACGTTCTGCATGTTGAGTAACAGGTTGTGTGGAAAGATGCTGACAATGTCGATGCAGTCCTTGGACCTCACAAGGTGCTAATCGGTTTCTGGAAAAGATGCTTTCAATTCCCAAAGAAGCCAACAGAGCTTAAGAGTGCTCATCAGTTCCAGATGTTATAGTGAATGATCCTGAAAGTGCTGACTGCCATGCCGATACAATTATAATGGTAGTATCTTTGCAAGTCCTTACTGTACGGTGATTTCACCTTTATGCAAATAAGCATATAATAATGCAGTTTGGATGCTCCAAGCACAGCGACCAGGTGGATAGGTACCTCTTTTTTTATTTCTCTTTTTTACATCAGAAGGTTATGATAATGAGTGCTGCATTCATAAGGAAACAAATGTCTTTAGAAATATCAGCATCATTGCTGTTTTCATGGAGCAGGGGAGTCTACAGTGGAGATCAGTATTGGACTAATCATGGAACAACCCGCTACACACTTGGTAGTGTAGACCACTCCTATTAAATGTAGACCACTCCTATTAAATGGCTCCATTCCAACTCTAGCAGTACAGATTTTGCATTACTTGTAGCTGCCCACCCCATTAGCATCAACAAGTTTATCTGTCAGATTCACTGGGCAATGGCGTTGCAAGCACATTTTTAAATTTATTATCTTTGCATCTTGCCTTTCCTCCATCATGGAATTTAAAGCAGCACGTATAGGGTTCCTTGAAAATCTACTGGCTAAGAACTGGCTGCATCCAGACTCACTGCTAAAGCACATGCCTTCTAATTGTGATCTGGAACTAGGGTTGCCAACAGTGGTGTGCATTCAGCAAAGCTGAACTGAACCCCCCACCCCAAATACCTTACTGGTATTTGGGGGGGGGTTAATCTTAAAAAAAATGATGGTGATTTAAGGGAGCTGAAAAGCAGATCCTGAATAGTGCCATTTTCCCCGGCACTATTCAGGCCAGTTCAGCCCCACTGCCATTTTAAAAAACTAGGGGGGGGAAATCCCCTCTCCCCCTCACTTATCTTGGAGGTGAGTCTTGGCCAAGCCCAGCATTCAGCTCTGTGCCCCCATAGCCTCCAAGACCCACGTCAAGTTTGGAGGCAGCTGGAATTTTTCAAGTTTGGGTTTAATAGACCCGAAAAAAATTGAATATCCTAAAAAGGTGGTATGGGGATTTGGCTTTTTTCTGGATTTCCCCCAAAATTCTGGGTCTATCAAACCTGAACCTGAAAAATACTGTGGGGGGGGGGGGAATGGTGTACATCCATAATTCTCAACTCCAACTTGGGTAATTCATAGAGATTTGAGGGCAGTGCTAGGGTAAGGTAAAGTTTGGGGAGGGGAGGGAGCTCGGTGGGAATGTGATACCATACAGTACAGTCTGACCTCTGACATTGCCATTTCCTGAAGAGGAACTGCTCTCTGTAGTCTGGAGCACAGCTGTAATTCCAGGAGAACGCCAGGTACCAGATGGAGGTTGGCAGCCCTATCTGGAACCAACACTGAATTGCCCATGTCCATTCAGACCAGCTATACACGTTGCATCTCAGTAATAATAAACTTCACTCCAGGTGTTTGCAGAGTTTGAAAGCTTTATTCAGAATGCAGCTAGTACAGAAGTCTAGGGATTTAAGGTTTAGAATAAGATGATACATTTGGAGTTCAGTTTTATAGGATGCACACACTAGAAATATTTACACGTAAAAGCTTTGAAATGCAAAACATCAGAGGTCTCTCAACATCAAGAGATAGAGGGTTCCAGTGAAATCACACCTTGAGATCAGAGCGGAATTACAATAGGGAAGTTACTTTGAAATGGGGATCATATGGCCTCTGGCTATCGCACCTTTCTTCCAAACAGAATGGGCTTTCCCACCAGAAGAAAAGGTGGGGGGGAAATCACTGAACCTGCTATCCAGAGACTACATCAAAGCCGGTGGTGCCGCCTAGGAAAGGCAATCCTGGATGATCAGAAATCAGTGGTGTGCCCTGTGGTAGTCCCTACCAAGGCCCATCGGACCATTCATCTGTACTTCACATTCTTTTGCCGGCATTCGCGCAAGCATACAAGACACACACACACACGGCCTGATCAGCTAATCCTTATTATGAAAGTACACTCTTTATTTCTCTCATATTAGTGTGCATACTCATGCACATCAAAGAAGATCGTTTTCAGTACTTACATCATTAAAACTGAGATGGATTCTTTAATACTGAAATCAGCATCATATAATTCCTACAGATTTCCATGGGAAACACATTTTGGAGTGTCGACTCCTCCCTCTTCAATTGTGATAAAGTTTTCTGGGGCCCCTTCTTCCAATCTCAGACAAATATGTGGAACCATCCCCTCCTCATTCTAAAGGTAAAGGTCCCCTGAGCAAGCACCGGGTCATTCCTGTCCCATGAGTGATGTCACATCCCAACATTTACTAGGCAGACTTTGTTTACGGGGTGGTTTGCTAGTGCCTTCCCCAGTCATCTTCCCTTTACCTCCAGCAAGCTGGGTACTCATTTGACCGACCTCAAAAGGATGGAAGGCTGAGTCAACCTTGAGCCGGCTACCTGAAACCAACTTCTGTTGGGATCAAACTCAGGTCGTGAGCAGAGCTTGGACTGTAATACTGCAGCTTACCACTCTGCACCACGGGGCCCCTCTCCTCATTCTGTGTGTGTGTGCGTTAAGTGCCGTCAAATCACTTCCGACTCATGGCGACCCTATGAATGAAAGTCCTCCAGAATGTCCTATCTTTGACAGCCTTGCTCAGATCTTGAAAATTGAAGGCTGTGGCTTCCTTTATTGAGTCAATCCATCTCTTGTTGGGTCTTCCTCTTTTCCTGCTGCCCTCAACTTTTCCTAGCATGACTGTCTTTTCCGGTGACTCGTGTCGTCTCATGACGTGACCAAAATATGATAGCCTCAGTTTAGTCATTTTAGCTTCTAGGGTCAGTTCAGGCTTGATTTGATATAACCCACTGATTTGTTTTTTTGGCAGTCCACGGAATCCATAACACTCTTCTCCAACACCACATTTCAAAGGAATCTATTTTCTTCCTGTCAGCTTTCTTCACTGTCCAGCTTTCACACCCATACATAGTAATAGGGAATACGATGGCATGAATTAATCTAGTCTTGGTGGCCAGTGACACATCCTTACATTTCAAAATCTTTTCCAGCTCCTTCATGGCTGCCCTTCCCAGTCTCAATCTCCTTCTGATTTCTTGGCTGCAGTCTCCCTTTTAGTTGATGGTGGAGCCAAGGAATAGAAAGTCTTGAACAATTTCAATTTCCTCATTCTAGAGGCAATTAAATTTCTCACTTGCAAAGTGGGCACAAGGAGGCACGAACTGGCATGGAAATGAGCCTTGTGTGGCATCTATGAGCAGGGGGTGGGTGGTCTCTTCTTTCAGAAATATTTTGCAATGGCAGGGGTGGTGAAATCCTGCACTTCTCCTCCCCCCCCCCATCCTAACTTAGTTCACTTGCTGTATTAGAGTCTGTGAGGCAATAGACATGTTTCAGATGCCGAAACAGCAAGGTAATGTTTGGAAGGAGCAGGATTAGCTCTCTTTGCCCGTGTGCTCCACGGAAACATGTAATGTTGTGACAGCAAGATGCAGGGTCAGTGATACTAGCATTTGCAGGGAAGAATGAAAGAGCTCAGCATTAGAATGCTGTTTTGCTCAGCGGTACCTGTCATATAGCATAGGGTCAAACTAGACGTGATGGAAGTCACAGGATACCTTGTCAGTCTTTTAAAGACAAATTACAGGCATGGAGGACCTACATTTGGGTAGGAAGCATACAAGAAGGGCAGAGGCAGTTGCATTTTGCCATCCTGGCACAGTCTCACTAATTGAAACAAGCCCCCTCCCCATGGCATTATTACTGTTTAAAAGGGGAAAAGATAACATTTTGCCTGTCTTTTTCCTTTTAAGAAGTAGGAGATCACAGAGAGCCCAGTTTCAGTTTGGGAAATGGTGGGCCTGACCTGAAGGGGTGCCTACACACCTGTAGTTGACCTGCAAAAGATTCTGGGATGATCCATAGATCTCAACATCTTGCCTGTTGTGAGCCATAGATACTCTTTCATGAATACCCCCCTTCTATCACTTAGGAATGTACAGATTTTTTAAAAAATGTTCTTTTTCAGATCCAGATATCAGGGAGCCAAAAATATCAGTATTCACAGTTTCTTGGGTATTTGGATCTGGGTTTTTGGGGGGTATTCTGACATTATTGGGCTCCATTATTTCCTATAGGGAATATTTCAGGAGGGCTGGAGGGGATGTTTTCCAAGCAAGTTGCACCAATGTTGCAGTGGTGTTGCAGGTGCCTGTACTTTAAACAACCCCCAAATTTTAGGTAACAGGTCCCTGAACAAGCCATTCTCCATTGATTGTTATTGGGGGAGGGGATTTCATGCTGTCTCCAGGGCAAAGAATAGCCAAAGACACAAGAACAAGCAAAGCAACTCCTGGCCAAAAGCCTCGCAAAGCAGACAGAACCAACAAACCCAAAGATCCAATGCACAACCAGGGAATCCTGGCAGAACTGCGGGATAATGTGGCAAGTCTAACTCAACAAACGTACAACTCAAGAATCAAACCCAATGTCAAACCAGAGAATCACCCAAGCCAACCAAACAGGACCACTGTGCAAGCCAACAGATGTAAAACCAGAGAATCAGAGCCAATATACAACCAGACAATTAAAGGCAATGGTGAACCCAAACATCTACTGCAAAAAGCAAGCCCCACACAAACCAATTTGTGAAAAGAATACAATGTTGCAATACCAACAAAACCAATTTAAAAGAACAGAATAAAATCAAAACTAACCTGGCAAGCTGATACCAAGCTCCAGGAAGACACACACACTGGAAAATGAAAGAAAAAACAGTCCTTGGTGCCTTAAAATGCTGGCTCCCAATATTTCTGGTTTATCCAAAATATTTCTGGGATTTTTAGGTACCCATTTCCTGGTATCCTGGAAAATCCCAGATACCATCAGGAGACGTGAATATACCCAGAAAATATCAATAATGTATTTTTTGGATATATATTTGGACTGGATATATCCGAATGCATGTCACTACCATTTGGCCAGGATGTGTTTTCCTTCTCATTGTAGGGGTAAGCTAATTTGGACAGGATATGGACAGAATCGAGTGGGTGCTGAGGAGAGCGACAAGGATGATCAGGGGCCTGGAGACCATGCCTTATGAGGAAAGGCTGAGGGAGCTGGGAACATTTAATCTGCAAAAAAAAGGGTTGAGTGGGGACATGATTGCTCTTTTTAAGTATTTGAAGGGCTGTCACTTAGAGGAGGGAAGGGAGGTGTTCCTGTTGGCAGCAGAGGATAGGACATGCAATAATGGGTTTAATTTGTGGGAGAAAAGCTACTGGCTGGATATTAGCAATTTATTTTTTTTATAGTAAGAGTTATTTGACCTAGGGAGGTGGTGAGCTCCCCCTCACTGGCAGTCTTTAAGCAGAGGCTGGACAAGCACTTGTCAGGGATGCTCTAGGCTGATCCTACATTAAGCAGGGGGTTGGGCTAGATGGCCCGTATGGCCCCTTCCAACACTGTGATCTATGATATGACATTTTTGTTTCTTTTTGATTTTGTATGTTGCCATTGTCTTTTTTTCACTTTACCTTATTTTCATTTCTACTACCGATAATTTTTAAATTACTATTTCTAAGCCATTTAAATACAACTGGTGTAAAAATAACATTGCCAATTCTGCTTAATTTTTTTGGGGGGGAAAGATAAACAAATGCAAAAATAAAAATTCATGCACTAATTTTTGACAAGAGAGAAACAAAAAGGGTAACTTCACAGCTTAATAGTAGAGCATCTGGTTTGCTTGTAAAAGGTCCCTGGTTCGATCCACAGTATCTCCAGTTAAAAGGGTCAAGAAATAGGTGATGTGAAAGACTTCTGCCAGAACACTGGAGAGCTGTTACCAGTCAGAGTATACAATAGTGACCCTGACTTACCTATGGTCTGACTCAGTATTAGGAAGCTTTATGTGTTCGAACCTGAGATGGAAATATTCTAGTTGAACCAGCCAGCTTTCAAAATTTGATCTCATCACACATTAAAGGTGAGAGCTTTTTGTTGAAGTTAGTAAAATAAGTGCCCTTTTCTAGTACAATATCACTTTCTTACAGGATAAAGAAGATTTGCAGAAGTTAACTGCTAATGTTTACAAATGGATATGCTATTGCATGATTTCCCTTGGGTTCCAGTCTTAAGTAAGGCATAGCTCTATGGGTTAAGATTCCAAACTCCATAAACTAGTTGAATGAGCTAATCCAAGCAAACAGATGAAAATGTAAGATAGGATATTAAGATTTTTGTCCTATCACATAGATCACAGGCATACTGTGAGTTGATACATACCAAGATTTATATAAAAAAATAAGTATACACTATATACTCTAAGCCAACAGCTTTCAGCACATTTTATTTAAAAGCATATTTCTACTACTTAACACAGACATATTGGATTTTTTAATTATTGTAATTATTATTAGTTGATTTAGCAATAGATCTCAAATGATAAATCACAAATTAAATGCTACAGTCATTATTGAAATGTAAAATTTCTGTTTTCTGTCTCCGTTAATGTCACCACTTGTACAATCCTGATGGCACCAATCTATAAAAAGATGATGATAAAAGTTTAGAGCTAGGACTATAAATTCAACTTCTTCTCTGAAAATAAAAGACAATTTGAGTGGAGGTAGGACATTTTATTTCACACAAACAACTCCAATGATACTGAAATAAATGTTAAAGAAAAGTTATAGAGGAGGTAGTATGTCTACAGTTGTCACTCACCAATTCCAAATAAAGTGATAAAACACTGATCCAGCATTCGATTATTTTTTCACCATATGGTGTTGCAAGATGCAAGAGAAAAGCACTCTGAGAAAACCTAGAGTTGTGATTGTGAACTGTGCTTTATTGTAAATAGATTGTCGCATCATAAAACTCGAGAAGGCGAAAAGGTAATCAGTCCACTGCCACAAAGGAGACCCTTCTGCCAACTTTCTGCTCACAAAGTAACATATACAATAAACAATGTACTGGTTTTTCCAAGTACTCATTCTGGCATTATACCAAACATTGCCTTAGAAGTACCATAGCAGAGATAGTAGGGTTTGCATAGTTATCCCTACGAGGGTAGGGTGTCACAAGAAGAAGAAGAAGAAGAAGAAGAAGAAGAAGAAGAAGAAGAAGAAGAAGAAGAAGAAGAAGAAGAAGAAGAAGAAGAAGAAGAAGAAGAAGAAGAAGAAGAAGAAGCAGAAGCAGCAGAAGCAGAAGCAGAAGCAGAAGCAGCAGAAGCAGAAGCAGCTGCTCTTGGGATCACGCTTGATTCTCCCCCACCCACTTGGGTAAAAATTGATTGGTCAACCCACAACAATAAACTGATAAGGATAACCTACTACATTATAGGCCCAAACGTTAAAACAGAACACCACTGGTGGTCATATATAGCTCTCAACCCAAACTGGTTCAACATATCATTAATGACCTACAACCTAGGCTGGACAATGATACTCCTCTCTTACAGGCATTTGGGGGCAAACCTTTTCTTGCCCACAGACAGCCTCCTAACAAACCACATCTCACCCACAACAATGCCCTTGCTAACATGGACACAGACTGTGGGACTAGGGTCTGCAACAAACCAAGATGCCAAGATGCCAGCTCTCTCCCCACAGTCACTCTGACCACACCATCACCGGACCTCACCCCAGCCATACCATCTCAGGTTCATTCACTTGTTCATCTTCCAGTGTTACATATGCCATCAAATGCCAGCAATGCCCTTCTAGTCTCTACATTGGACAAACAGGTCGGTCCCTACGCAAAAGAACAAAAGGACATAAATCTGACATTAAAAACCACAACACTCAAAAAACAGTGGGGGAACATTTTAATCTTCCAGGCCATCCCATTGCTAACTTAAGAGTGGCAGTCTTCAAACAGAACAGTTGACCTTCCAAGAACTAAATAGGGACAAAGGAGCCTTATCTCATTACAGGTGCTAATTTTCTCCCCCCAAGCATTTCTTCTCTGCTTATTCAGTCTGATCACAATGTGCATTGTACCTCTACATCCTGAGTTCCTTCTTTGCAACACCCTTCCCACCTTCTGACTGGGATATAAGGACTCAGAGATCTCCATTCCATCTCATATCTGATGAAGCGAACTTTGACTCTCGAAAGCTTATACCGCTAAAATCCTGTTGGTCTCTAAGGTCCTACTGGACTCAAATCTAGTAGTACAGCTGGGCCCAGGTTCCTTTGCAAAATCAACATCACAGGAAATAATTTCAAAATCCTTTTCCTATTATCCCACTTTGCATATGCCATGGTTAAAAATGATATCTAGTTCCAAAAAGACATGATTCGTAACAGCTGTGATACTTGACCTGAAACTATTCACTTCAGTTTATTTGTCTGCACTTGCGAAAGAGTTTTCCGGCATGGTATGGGGATTTATGTCCTTTTACACACACACACCTTTTTTTAGGGGGAAAAAGGCCTATTTAAAAATATTTCTGCATAAATGCAATAGCTCCCTCTGCAGGTCTTGAGCATTCTGTTTAACTCCCATAAACATTTGTATCCATCTCCTTAATACTTTTAGTTAAAATAGACATTAATAACTTGCTGTTCATTCAGTGCTAATTGCAATTTATTTCCACATAGATTAATGCAATATATGAATGCGATAATTGCTGTGTATTTTGCATTGTTGTTCCAGCATTATTGAGAACCCTCCTTCTTCCTAGACACTGTTAAATAGACTGCATTATAGGTATCAAAATGTGTGGTCCTGATGATGGCACATTTGTTCTTATTAACCCTTTGATGACCTAACCAATAATGTGAGGTTGTCTCTGGCAACAAAAAAGACCAAGAAGTAGCCCATGCCCAGTTCCCTGCACAGCCATCTTTTCATCCTTTTAACACATTGTGGCCTTTTCTTCACACCAATTGTACTGGAGAGAAAATGTCCTAGACTGCTCTCTCTCCCAAGTCCCTGTGTGGTTCTCTCTCACAGCGTGGTGTAGTGGTTAAGAGCGGTAGTTTGGAGCGGTGGACTCTGATCTGGAGAACTGGGTTTGATTCCCCACTCCTTCACATGAGCGGCAGAGGCTAATCTGGTGAACTGGATTTGTTTCCCCACTCCTACACACGAAGCCAGCTGGGTGACCTTGGGCGAGTCACACTCTCTCAGCCCCACCTACCTCACTGGGTGTCTGTTGTGGGGAGGGAAGGGAAGGTGATTGTAAGCCAGTTTGATTCTCCCTTAAGTAGCAGAGAAAGTCGGCATATAAAAACCAACTCTTCTTCTTCTTCCCAGACTTCCTTTGTATCCCATATCCACTGCTGACCCTCTGGATGCTCGTTGGTCCTGTTCTCTGGTGCCTATTTGGCAACTTTCCCACAGGCGACGTGTTCTGGAGCATCCAGATCATCCAGAGCAAAGTTACAGAAAAGTAAGCCCCATGTTGGCTGTTTTTGTTCAAGGCACTCCCATTATATAGGTCCAAAACTGGCCCCTCTTCGGTTAAGTGACACCACAGGCAAGTGAATCAACTAGAGCTAAGAACATGGCCTAGACAGGCCATTCTTGGAAGCAGCTCTGTGTAGTTTGTTTTATAGCCAGTAGGACCTGGATGGCCCAGGCTAGCCTGATCTCGTCAGATCTCAGAAGCTAAGCAGGGTCAGCCCAGGTTAGTATTTGGATGGGAGACCACCAAGGAATACCAGGGTTGCTGTGCAGAGGAAGTCACTGGCAAACCACCTCTATTAGTCTCTTGCCATGAAAACCCCAAAAGGGGTCACCATAAGTCAGCTGCGACTTGAAGGCACTTCACACACACACAGGACAACGAGGTTTTACAATGTGTTGCATTTGTTGAGCTCGGAAAGAACACTGAATTGGACTTCTGCACTAAGTCTAGATGTCTGGAGGGGGATGGAAAAAGAAAGGGTGCTCATGTTATGAGGTGCTTTAAGTGTTCATCCCAAGTTATACATTGCTATCCAGGGAAGAACCTTTTTAATTTTACATTTATGTTGTCTATTGATTTCCTTTAAAAACATTGACAAAGGCTATTACTAGTATCTGTCTAGTTAATACTTAATGGCGGCTATGCTCTTGTGTCAAATGGGAACAATCTCACCAAGCACACAACTGAGCACATTTTTTCTCTCATATTACTTGAGGATTTTTTTAAAAAAATCTATATGTTCAAACCCGTTTAGCATCTATAACCACAGGCTAAAAATGATACAAATCTGAGACCAAAATCCCTCCACTGAGGTATTCATTTTGATTTCCCCCCCACAAAATGTTTATATTGTTCTTTGAGAATGTTGTTCATCACAACACAACATCTCTCTGTGGATTTGGAACAGCATAAAGCAAATAGCTAGGGCTGAGCCATGATGGACATTCTTTCCGTTTCAGTTAGGTCAAAAAAACATGTCCATTTTTATGTTAGGTTAACTTTCACTTTTGATCGACCACAGAGTCTCCCAAGGAAGTGCTAAAGAGATGCACTTCAAGAAGCTGCATCTCTATGGTCAAGCACAAGAAGTAATATGTTTTTGGTTCTTGCTACAGTCCATGTGATTGTGGATGGGACCAAGAACAAGAATCCTGACAGACACAATGGGGTGGGGAGAGGAATAAAAGCATTCCAAGAGTGCAGTTCTAAGCAGACCTAGAAGTCTATTGAAGTCAACAAGCTTAGAAGTCTGTAACTCTGCTTAGGACTGCATTGCCAATAGTGCTCAAAGAAACATAGAAACATAGAGCTGGAAGGTGCCTCAAGGGTCATCTAGTCCAACTCCCTGCACAATGCAGGAAATTCACAACTACTTCCCTCTCACTTCCCTCCAGTGATCCCTGCATTATGCCCAGAGGAAGGGAAAAAACCTCCAGGATCCCTGGCCAATCTGACCTGGAGGAAAATTCCTTCCTGACCCCGAAGTGGCAATCAGCATTAGCCTGGGCATGTAAGAAAGGGGCCACGAGAGCCAAAGACTGACACAACCCTTCCTGCCCTCCCTCTCATGCCTACATTCACAGAATCAGTATTGCTGTCAGATGGCCATCTAGTTTCTGCTTAAAAACTTCCAAAGAAGAAAGCCTGTTCCCAAGGAAGCCTGTTTCACTGAGGAACTGCTCTACCTGTCAGGAAGTTCTTCCTAATGTTTAGCCCAAAAACTCTTTTGACTTAATTTCAACCTGTTGGGTCTGGTTCGACCTTCTGGCTCAGTCAGAGCAGGGAGCTAACTCAAGGGATACATACCAATTCTGGCTTGGGAAATTCCTGTAGTTTGGGGCAGCACCTGAAGATGGAGGAGTTTGGGGAGGGGAGAGAGCTCAGTAGGGATGTGATGCCATGGAGTCCATCTTCCAAAGATGCCATTTCCTCCAGGGGAACGGAGGTCTGTTGTAATTCCAGAAGAACCCCAGACCCTTGCCTGGAGATTGGCAACTCTATCAAAGGATACACAGCTTCCGGGTGATTTTATTTTTCCTCGTCTTGAAAAAGTGTTTCGCTTTTTTTCATTAGCAATTTCTGTGGGTACTCATGGAGGGAGAATATTACATTGCCAAGATAAACAAACTACATTGTAGGTGTTAGTTAGATGAATAAACGTTGGATGAGCCAACCTCAACTTTCAGATTTTGTAACCTCCATCTGGTTAACTGCGTTACTTTAATAGACTGTTAACAGGCACCTTTTCCCCCTCTCCGTACGTAATTTACTCACGTGACTGTATGTCATCTCTGGAACTGCTCCAGCCAATAGCCTCCGAATTATAGCAAGGGACATGTGGCTACCACCAACCCATGTGCCTCCATCCCCCGGAACATTTGCTAAAAACAAATGTGTGACATGACATCATTATATTCAGTGTTGTTTCTCTTTCCCTGCTCCATTTCATTGGCTTCTACTTGCAGGAAATGTCGACCATTATGACTTCACATATTTTATTTAGCAAGTATGGAGATGGGGGGAGATAGAGCTGCAGCCATGAATCCCCTCTCCTGTGATTTGGGCTCTAAACGATAAATGAGGAAATGACTAGCATTGATTGACAACCTATCACAACACTATGAAGTGTTTTGGAAGGAACCAGACAAAGGGGAACTCCAGTGGCCTAAGATTTTCTATGGGCTTATCCACACAATTATCAAAAGCACTGAATGACCCTCAGTTCTCTGATGAAGCAATGTATTTCCATTTTTACTTTGAAAATGGCCTTATGGGTCTAAAAATTGGGCTGTTTCTAAGGCAATATATTTTATGTGAAAAATACTTTTCATGGTCTTCACAAGCAAAAATCTAACGTAATGAATTAATTAAAAAAAGACTCACTGCCACACAATAGGCTATAAGTTCACCCAGAAGGTCTAGGATGCTTGGGACAGATGTAACGTGGTGGGCCCTGATGTTATCCACTATAAGATCCAAAAACAATTAATTTAACATGTTCCAGGCTGCACACAGATGAAAGATTTCTGCAATCTCTTAGACTTCAAATTAGAATCCATTATGTTTCTCACACAACTATGTATAAAATTTACTTTATCATGGTTGGGGGTGGGTCCCATTATGTGACAATGACAAGGCCATCTTATACACTAATATGCCATTTTAATGAAAACTTTAAACAAAAGACCTAGGCTGTTTCCCTTGTGGACACCCCGCCAACTGCTTTGGGGCTTCCTTTTGATTCATGCATGCCTTTCTTGATAGTCAGAGGCAGCCTCGCTCTTCCCGTGCATTTCCACACATTTTGCCCATGTTTTCCAGATGCTGTTTTAGCCGGAATCTGGAAAACGTGGGTGGGCAAAATGCATGGAAATGTGCGGGGAGCACGAGGCAACCTCTGATGTTTGGGAAAGGCATGCAGAATCAAAAGGAAGCCCCAAAGCAGTTGCCAGAGGGATCACGGGGAAACAGCCCTGCATAAATGGCCCAAGAATTCTGGTGAGCCATCTATGCCAAGAGCCAGTGGTATGCACAGGAGCTGGGCTTGCTTTGTGGTGCTCTGGGGCTAATTGCCCCAATTATACTCCTGTGGGCAGCTCACATGTCTGTAGGGATCTGCAGCCCTATGACTGAACACCATGAACCAAGAACACAAACAGCAAAAAATCAAGAAACCAAATGGTGCTTTACTATGTGTGTTTTATAAATACGTATCATCAGAGATCTCTTGTCACTATATCTCATATGCATTTTCTATGCCCACAAGGTCTTTAAAGGTCTTCATCACATTCTAGTTAGCATGAAATATATCAGATGTAAGGAGATGGTTTAAAACGAGTCAGACAAATACCGTATGCCCATACTGGCCATAGCTCTGCAAAGAACACTTCCTTTGCACCCTCTGTTTTTCAAAGAACACACTTGGCGAAACCATGATCCTTCCCACGTCATTCCTCCCCACTTGCATAATTCCAAATTGAGCTATATTCATAATGGTGACCAATCATATAACTCAAGTGGAACACATTTGGAGATTGGTGAGACCAGAAGTCTACGAAGGTCAAAGTGCAATTGTAAATCCATCTTTTGGCACAGGCTTCAGTGAAACTAAAAACCTGGTACCTGCATATTCATTCGCACATGGGCACAAAGATGCTTCTGGCGGGATATGTGCAAATGCTCAATGGTGTCTTAACCATCCATTAGAAAGCTCAGCAGAATATCTGAGGAATAAGGGCCCTTGCCAAGGCACTACAATATTTCATGTGCTCCTTCTTCATAAAACGATGACAGCATGAGTAGTTGGGTCTTGCGGAGTTATTCCTGCAGTTCACTTGGTGCAGAAACAGCTTTAAAATCGGAAGGTCTTTGACAGCTTAACTTTCCTCCTCCTCATCTCCTCCCACCTCCCTTATTATCAGCTGCCATGCAAAGAATGAGAGAAGAGTGCGATAATGTGTTTCATTATCCTTTCTGTCCGGCTTTTTACTGGCTGCCAGCTTTGCTCCAGTCTTGCCTCTGAGCTGTATAATTCAATGTCAAGGAGGCTTATGTAATATTTAAGCTCATATTACACTAAATTAATCTTCACGTGAAAAATCTTTTGATTACATAGGATGTTTTTTGTCACTGATTGATTGACTAATTCGTTTTATTCGTACAGGAAGAAGACGGCCCAACTTCTGTTTATATTCAGCCAGAATGGAAAAGGCCCTATCTACGCCACACTATTGGAATCACATTATTGATGCACTGCAAGCCAACATAAATAAATAAATAATAAATAAGTAACTATCCGTAGTGATGAATTGATATGCTACTCATGGTACACAGAGGCACTTGGCAGGGAAACTGGCTCTTCCAGTTTTTTCACACTTCCTCTCCTCCCCAATATGTCCAAGCAACTCTGACTTAGGAAAACTGTCCTGGCACTTCCTGTTCTCTGCAGTCCCGCTGTAGTGGATGTTTTAGCATTTGCTGAAACTCTTCTGGTCTACATGATTGACAGGATCTGGTACGAGTGATGCAGATTGTCCAGCTGAACCTAGTAGGGAGGTTTGTGTGTGACTGTCTGGCTCAAGGAAAAAGGAGACGTTGTTCTTCAGACCACTTTGCACGTTCTTGATGGTGTGCCTTCAGGGAGTCCATTGATAGGAGTCTGATCATATGTGATTATTTCATGGTGATGAACAGTCCTGTCATTGCAGCCGACTTATGGCGACCTTGTAGGTTTTTCAAGGCAAGAGGTGAACAGAGGTGGTTTGCCATTGCCTGCCTCTACATAGCAACACTGTATTTCTTTGGTGGGCTCCCATCCAAATACTAACCATGGCTGACCCTGGTTAGCTTCCGAGATTCAGTGTGATCAGGGTAGCCTGGGCCATCTAGGTCAGGGCAATTGTTCCATAGGAGTGCCTATATTTCTAGCTAACTCAGTGGCACTACACTGAATAGTTACAGTTATAAACAATGAAACGGCTCTTGTGTACTAGGCATGTTTGCCAAAGGAATGGCTATTTGTTGTGTGTTGATAACATTGCTACAGCTAAAATGAGGTATTGAAAAAGCAGTCACAACAAATGCAGTGTGATCCCAAGTAGAGTGACACCCTTCAAAGTCCGTTGAAACTTGTCATGGTATAACTGCTTAGGATACCACTGTTTGTGTACCTATGTTGAATAGGTTCAACAGCAACTTTTAAACCTTGATGGAAAATCTTGCCTGTTCAGTTTAGAAAAAAGATTAAGGGTGTACATGCTGGAGGTTTATAAAATTATGCACAGGGGAGAGAACATTGATAGAGCTTTTTCTCCCTCTCCCTCTCCCAGAATAGTAGAAATTTGGGGCACCCAATTAATTTGATGGGCAACAGTTCCAGGATGGAGAAAATAAGTACTTTGTAACTCATTGAGTTATTAAAGTGTGGAATTAACTGCCACTGGCTATAGTGATGGCCAGTAGAATCAGGAATGGAGTTGGGGGAAGAAGCACCTGGGGCAGGGGGAGGGAGGGGGAGGGGTGTGCCACTTGTGTGTACACATGCATGTGCATGCTGGAGCCAGGTGCTGGTGGCCCCAGGGGCCAGGCACAGAGCTATGGGGAGGAATGGAGAAAAACATACTGGGTGGGGCACGTGGGGGCCACCCCGGCAGAAAAAAGAAAGGGAGAGCATTGGCTGGTACAAGCTGAGGGCAGGTGTGTGGTGTGCACACCAACCAGGACATGGTGCAGCAGCGCTCCTCCTCCCCATGCCCACATTGGCACCCTCCCTCTCGTGCCCGGGGCAAGATCCAGCCCTGACTAGCATAGATGGTTTTAAAAAGGGGATTAGACAGATTAATGAAGGAGAGGCCCATCAATGACTAATAGCCATGATGGCTCAATTTTGAGGCAATAGCAGGGAAGCCCTGACTGGGACAGCCCAGTTAGCCTGATGTTGTCAGATCTCAGAAATTAAGCAGGCTCAGCCCTGTTTAGTATTTGCATGGGAGATCATCAAGGAATACCAGGGTCACTATGCAGAGGCAGGCAATGGCAAACCACCTCTGAACATCTCTTGCCTTGAAAACCCTGCAGGTTCACCATAAGTCAGTTGCGACTCAACAGCACTTTCCTCCACTAATATCGGGAGAAGCTTTGCCTTCCATGCTTTATTCAAATGATAAAGAGATTCAGATCATGGGGGATAAATGATCTTACAGGCTTTCTGGGAGGATCTGGTTAGCTACTGTATGAAACAAGATGCTGGGTTAGATGGACCACTAGTTATGATGTAGCAAGACTCTTCTTATGTTTTTATGTTCCCCTTTCTTTTTTTCCCTTTTCCTGATGAGAGTGGGCCCAAGCACAAGCCTGCATAGGTTGCCCCATGTTCTGTTGCCCCAAAGAGAAAGATAATTGGAACAGAGGTTTTTCCTTCATCTATCATGCCTTCAACTAACAAAGAATGGGTCTCTCTTTTTTGAACAAGTCCTTCCTGAATAGCTGGATACATTTCTATCCAATACCCTGAATTTCTCCTGGATCATTTATCCATAAGGAAATGATGAGCAAGAGTACCAAGAGCCACTACAGGCCCACAGACTAAGATTCCCTCAGGGCCTTCCATCACACCACCCAAACCCAACCCAAACATCATATGAAAAATCACATGACCAGCCCAGCTCCATGACCCCTCCCTCTCCTTATAGGCCCTGTGAAAAAGCGTACCAAATTTAAGTGAAGTTGGAAAGATCTCATCAGTTTGATTTACTTATCATAAGTCAGCAGAAGCCCAATTCTAAATATGGAGCAAACATCAGAAACAATACCTTAGAGCAGTGGTACTACTCACTCAACGGGCCCTGGAGAGACACTTTGCTATTCCCAGCTACCAAAAGACTTCTGTATGCCTGTGCACCACCCCAAACATGCACAAACAATAATATATATAGAAGAAAAAGAAGAAGAGTTGGTTTTTATATGCCGACTTTCTCTACCACTTAAGGGAGAATCAAACTGGCTTACAATCACCTTCCTTTCCCCTACTGGGAGTTTTTAAAGTTTTTTTTTTAATGGGATAGTATACAACAGTGGAATGCCCTCTTCCCCTACCTTATTCAGCCACCTGCATTGACCCAGCCTGAGACACCAGACCATTTCATCGGCACAACCTTGATATAATCGGCATGGGCAAGTTGTGCTGTGGTTTTTAAAATTAAACAGTTTTATCCTGGTCCCATAGTAATGATGAAATTATTTCAATTTCTAAAGGATTTGGTCACTTTCCTGGGACATAAGGCAGGTGCCATGGGGAACCATGCTCAGATGAGCCACATGTGGCATGGCAAAGAGCCACACGTGGCTCATGAGCCATTCAGTGAGTGTCAGTGCCTTAGAGATAATGAGTATTAACCAGCTTGATGCTCGCACTACTGTTATTATCACATTCTGCTGCTCACAGTGAACACTGACCCTTGAAGTGTGTGGAGAAGACCACACACGCAGGGCCTCTTTGTCCCTATAGCTATAGGCTAATGACAGTGCCCCCGAAAGAACTCTACAGGGATTTTTTTAAAAAAGCAGTGGAATACTGAGGTGAAAATGGTTTGAGGCTCGTAGCTTGATTTCACAGACATAAGTTTGACAATCTGAAGCCGCATCTGTTCCAGATGCGGTTCCTTCGCACAATTAAGATGATGGATGAGAACGGCTCATAGCTCTCTGGGATTTCAGAATGATTGGTGGGCCAAATGTGGCAGAAGAGACTGAAGGGAAGGGGAAGAGGGTAAAGTTTTGATCAGGAATCGGACCAACAGCTGGACTTTTAACAACGATAAAATTCTTGTTTGTGGTATGGGGGGGAAAGGAGAAGAGCGAAATGGAAGATCATTTATCCCCCATGATCCGAATCTCTTTATCATTTGAATTTACTGTAGTTGATTGCCTCTGCAACTGTGTAAATAGAACTTCAATTTATTTGAAATTCTGTTCACAGGTTTTTTTTAAATTCCCCAGAGTATTTGGATAATGATTGGAAAGGCCGATCTCAGAAGGTCTCACTTTGATGTAAAATAGGCAATGGCAGTTATGACAACTGAAGTATTATTGTCATTATTGGAATGCAGGTTGTTTACTGTGTGATTTACATTAAATGTTAGTGACTCAGCACTGTATCAAACATTATGCATTTCCTAACAGAGAGGACATCCGTGTGGATGAAACCACGCATAATCATGTGTGACAATAATACATAAATCTACTTCTATGGATGCAAGGTAATATAAACAATCTGAAAAGCTATGGACTTTTGCAGATTCACCCCCGCACACACACGCTCAAATATGGGCATTTGTGAGCATTCTATGTTGTAACCATTGTGTGGGTATCATATATTTTTTTCCTACACAGAAATGTCATCTCTACACAAAATACATAACATTTGAAGTATGCCTCCGTCTTTGGCTATATCTCTCAACTCAGCTATTTAGTTACAGAACTTTGATTTAAACCATTTTAGTCCCATTGAAGCAAAAAGAAGCTGAATGAACTTGAATTATTTAATCATGTTTATTTCAGGGAATTTCAGTTGTTCCATTTTGTTATTCAAATAGGCAGCTAATGACAAAATAAACATAACAATAAAAACAGGTTAGTAAAAACATTGGCAACAGTAAAGAGTGGCAGCTTAATTTAGTAAAATAATAAAGCAGCAGATAAAATGCAGCAAATCAGGCCAACACAACAGCAAGCAATAAAATAAAAAGCATCAAATCAACAATCAGCACTGAAATCAACACAGAGCCTAGGTCCACCTCAACTGGGTGTCCATGCGTGAGAGAGAGGAGGTATACATAAGAACATAAGAAAGGCCATGCTGAATCAGACCAAGGTCCATCAAGTCCAGCAGTCTGTTCACCACAGTGGTCAACCAGGTGCCTCTAGGAAGCCCCCAAACAAGACGACTGCAGCAGCACCATCCTGCCTGTGTTCCACAGCACCTAAGATAATAGGCATGCTCCTCTGATCTTGGAAAGAATAGGTATGCATCATGACTAGTATCCATTTTTACTAGTAGCCATGAATAGCCCTCTCCTCCATGAACATGTCCACTCCCCTCTTAAAGCCTTCCAAGTTGGCAGCCATCACCACATCCTGGGGCAGGGAGTTCCACAAATTAACTATGCACTGCATGAAGAAATACTTCCTTTTATCTGTTTGGACTCTCTCACCCTCCAGCTTCAGCAGTATACGTACATATGAAGCTGTTTTGTACTGAATCAGACCATTGGCCTATCAAGATCAGTATTGTCTACTCAGACTATGGCAGTGGTTCGGCAAGGTCTCAGGTGGAGGTTTTTTCACATCGCCTTTTAACCAAAGATGCTGGGAATGAACCTGGAACCTTCTGCATGCCAAGCAGATGCTCTACCACTGAGCCACAACCCCTCCCCCAAGTGAGCTCTGCCCTTCCCACTTCCCTTTCTGGGTCTTTCTCTCTCTCAACTAGAGATGGAACCGTCCTCCCTGGACTGTCAATGCCTGTATGTGATTTCCAAGCGACCTAAAGACTAATGTGAGTTGGAGTCTTTTATGCAAAGCACTCCCTCTTGCACAAAAAACTCTGGTTTTCAAAATGAACTTTGTTTCGCTATATAAGTCTAATTAAAGAAAAGAGGAAGCACAGATAGTTAGGAAGTGTTCTGCATAGGTTTGCCAGGTTCCTCTTTGACACCGGCGGTTTTTGGGGCAGAGCCAGAGGAGGGCAGGGTTTGGGGAGGGGGGGAGACTTCAATGCCATAAAGTCCAATTGCCAAAGCGGCCATTTTCTCCAGGTGAACTGATCTCTATCAGCTGGAGATCCGTTGTAATAGCAGGATCTACTAGCTGGAAGTTGGCAACCCTAGTTCTGCAACACAGGAAAATATAGCAAGATTGGTTAGAAAAAAAACCCAATCACGAACCAAATGTTAGCCAGCATTAAGTTACACACTTCAATAATCCCTCCTTCCTTGTTTTATGGATCAGGCAGTCTCCACCCTCTCTGAATGAACTCACAGAGGCTCATTTAGGGTTGCCTACTTTGGGTGCATACTCTGGGTGGAGAAATTCCTGGAGGGCGGCGGGGTTTGGGAAGGGAGGGCATAATGCCACAGCATCTGTTCTCTGAAGCAGCCATTTTCTCCAGGGGAACTGATCTCTGTAGCCCGGAGATCAATTGTGATTTGAGCAGATCTCTAGGTCCCAGCTAGAGGTTGGCAGCCCTAGGCTCGTTCCTCTCTGAGCTTCCAGGACTGGATAAATATTAAAGACTAGACAAAGGGGTGCTCATCTTGGCATTCCTATTTCTGGGATTGTAGCATGGGGCCCCTTCTTCCTTTGTTTGGACCCATGACAACTATGGGCTTGTCTCCAGTTCCTGCCCCCCAAACCAAGTCACCAATAATATTCTCAGTTATGGATCAGAGACTTGCTGGCCATGCCCTCCAATTTGGTAATGAGGCAGATTGCCTATTTGGCACCTTACAGGCTAAAGCCTGATCTTCCCTTAGAAGAAAGGTGGCAGTTTAGTGGAGCCTTCACTGCCTGTTCTATTTCCCCCCCCCCCCGGCATTTGTCACCACCACCCCCAGTACAGATGGGGATCAGATTACCCATCCCATCAAATAAACTGGTATTATTTTACCATTGCAGCAACTCCCATTCAAAACAAGGTTAACTTCCTGAGCCAGGGAATCCCAACAGTCGGGGGGCTGGGGGGAGCACCACAGAAAATGTCCTGCTCTTTGCACTCACTAGCCTTAACTCTTTGGTTGGTGGCATATGGAGAACAGCCCCAGATGATGCCCTCAGCTCACAGAGAGACTTATGTAGGCAGAGCTATAAGCTTAGATTCCACAGAGTATTTCATAGTTCACTTTTTGAACCAGGACTTCTATTTGACTTTGGATTTCTAAGCACTTAACTCCATTCTCCATAACCTGATTGTGTCCAGCCAAAACACTGCTAAATATAAATGTATGTATTCTTCTTTTCAATTTTATACTGGTTTTTGAACATCTCTAGTTTTCCCTCTGAACAATGGAATTTAAAAATACTGTTATTTTGCCTCATTCACTGATGCTTCTGTGACGGCTTCCCAGGAAAGGGGGGGGATAGCCAACCTTATTACTATATACTGATCTCCTGCTTAGACTAATTTACTTCACCAAAACAGTGACCATTGTCAAATGCCTCGTATCTCCATGGAAACAGTTGCCTTGGCCATACACAAAGGTCTGCCTATACTACAAGATTCAGGGTCTGGGAGCAGGTAAACTCCCCCCCACCACCCCCATTTAAATCACAGCAAAAAGGTTTCAGGGTAGATTTCTTCTGTGTTATTTCAGGATGCCGCTGTACCAGATTTGGTTTCAAAATTCTATGTTTTGGGTGAGTGGAAAACAGCTTTCCTTCCCTCTCCCTGTCTCCGCTTTGTGATATTACTCCAAGCACAAAACTGTGAATGCCTGCACTGCTGCGGCTACCTGATTCAATCAAGAGGAGTGCATTGGATACCCACAGGCTACAAGCGCTGGGCTAGACTGAGGGAGCCAACTTGTGTTGTAATTAATAATGTGACGCACTATCTCAGCAGCAGCTAGCCCATTGGCAATTTGATTTGCTTTTTCATTACCTGTTATGTACAGTTATCAAACAACATGCAACCAATTCTGTCTTGGGATTTCTCCAGGTAACTCATAAGATTAAATAAAAATGCAGCGGGTCTCTTTCTCTCTCTCTCTCCCCTCCCCATTCTTTTATACCGCAGGAAGTGGGGTGGGGGGAAGGAAACAAGTAGTGAGATTATCAATGTAGGAGAGATTTTTTAAAAAGGTGAAGGTCCCCTGTGCAAGCATTCCTGACCCATGGGGTGACGTCACATCCCGACGTTTCCTAGGCAGACAAAGGTGGCAGTATCCAAGCCAATATCTGTATGTTTTTCCTTATGGGGCAAAAATATCACCTGCAGGCCCTGAAACTGTTACAGTCTAGAGAGAGTAAGTGCACATTTTTATGCCCATTTGAGACCTTACATTTGTATTGAATCTGCATAGTTACATCAAAAACTTTGAGTGGGAGACTAAGGGTTATAATCCCATTCCTCTTCATGTATAGCCACATTCAAAGGTTCATTACATTAGTTTGATTTGAAGGTTATCTACATATGGATGGCAATGGCCTTATTACTAAAGAACATGGATGAAGTAGATAAATGGCTTTTTTAGACAAAGTTAGCACCTGAGAGCAGAGTGTGACCCTATCCACATCCATCAAACCACCCACTCCAAGGTCTCCAAGGAGAGCCAACATGGAGTAGTGCTTAAGAGTGGTAGACTCTAATCTGGAGAACCAGGGTGCTGTTCACATAGCCCAAATAATGCACTTTCAATCCACTTTCAATGTCCTTTGAAGGTGGATTTTACTGTGCAAACTGGCAAAATCCACTTGCAAACGATCGTTAAGGTGCAGTGAAAGTGGACTGAAAGTGCATTATTTGGGCTGTGTGAATAGCACCCAGATTCCCCACTCCTCCACATGAAGCCTGCTTGATGACCTTGGGCCAGTCACAGTTCTCTCAGAACTCTCTCAGTCCCACCTACCTCACAAGGTGCCTGCTGTGGGGAGGGGGAAGGCTATTGTAAGCCACTTTGAGATGCCTTACAGTAGAGAAAACCAGAATATAAAAAACAACTCATCGTTTTCTTCTCCCCACCATGATTTTCAACAACTGGATTTAGTTTATTGCTCACATCCAGACCACTGCTGTCCCCACGACAGAATCCACACCCTCCAAAACAGAAGCGGAGCTGCCCATTATCAACATACAGGTGAAAAAAATATCCTTAGCAGTTTCCATAGAAATTTAAATAAATAAATTTAAATAAAATTACGGGGCAGATGGTAATATGATATACTTGCCAAGAAACACAAACAGATTCCTCTTCCCCCACATTACAGCCAAAGACCATTCAAAGGCTTAATTTTGAGTACTTTGTTTGAAATTAAGGTAACTGTTATGTAACAGTTGTGTAACTGAGGGACATAAACTGTGAATAATGAACAGGAGCTTGTATGAACACAACTGAAATCTGGAAACTGGACAAACTGAAGTCACACCACTGCATATTCATGGGTCTTAAATAATGAGAAGTACCTCAGTAGCCTTGAGAAAAGAAAGATCTCTTGTTTTGTGATGAGATTAAGTTGATCAATCTATGATTGCTGCTGTCTTCTAAGCAATTACATTGGCAAACATCAGATGCTTACTGTTGGTATACATCCTTTTTCGTTCTGTTAAAAATTCCACTTTGAAAGTCACTGAGAGGAGAGAGAGAAATGCAGGAGACTGTTCTGCTTTCCTAATTGAGTATCCTTAAGTCACATAATCTTATAATATATTAGCATTTAAAAAATACAAAATAGCCCCTCACATAACAAATTAACAATGAGTATTTATGCCCTAAGAAATCATGTTACCCAGCAGTGCTCTCCAAAGGTCAACCATTGCCTCAAACAGTGTGAAGCACACAATGACCTGGAAGTACCATTGATAATGACCCTGTGGTTATGAGTCATGAACATTTAATCGTTTGACATACAAGCAGCCCTAAGGCAGTTGTAGCTGGCATTTTGGTTACCAAAACATACATAGACAATATGCATTCTAAACTAAATGTGTGCTTGGTATTGCCACCGGCCCACATAGTGTTCCTTATTGTAACTGACTTCTCTCACCACTGCAGCTCAACGAAGAAGAACAGCGCTACGTACAGTACTAATAATAGTACTTACTGTTTATACTTAGAGCAACCATGTAATGTATATTAATACAACATAAAAGATACCATGCTCAATCAGACCAGTGATCCTTCTAGTTCAGCATTCTGCTTCACACAGATGCCCTGAAAGGCAGTCTGTAGAGGGCAAAGCCTTCCCTTGAGGCTGCCTCTTAATACTGGAGATTCCATTTGGTCATTATGGAGAGTAGCCTAGGTTATCTCAATGATAATTATTTGGTAAGGAGGATGGTAAGGTTCATATTGTGGTATATTTGTGGCATATATTACAATGGAATAATCTGCTCCCCCCCCCACAATAGTTGTTGTGATAGTTGGTTTACTCTCATGGGTTGCAGTCCTTGTTTAGTTAGTACTGTTTGCTAGAAATATAGACTGCACGAGCTCCCTTGTTCTGAAATTAGTTGCTCCTATCCATGGATCTTCTTGATAACAAATGGGATAAACACACCTCTTTCTGCTACATGAACCCAAGAACAGGATCCAGAGTAGGTACCCTAATCTTGACCTACAAGTTAAAAGGGAACATTATTTATTTATTTTATTATTTTGTCAAGTTTCTTCCCTGCCCTCTTAAAGAACCTTATAATGATCCTTATTAAAGGGCAAGAGTCCAGTAGCACCTTAAAGACTAACAAAAATATTTTCTGGTAGGGTATGAGCTTTCGCGAGCCACAGCTCACTTCTTCAGATACAGCTTAGAATGTGAATCCATGATGGATTCACATTCTAAGCTGTATCTGAAGAAGTGAGCTGTGGCTCACGAAAGCTCATACCCTACCAGAAAATATTTTTGTTAGTCTTTAAGGTGCTACTGGACTCTTGCCCTTTTCTACTACTGCAGACAGATTAACACGGCTACCCACTGTGAATGATCCTTATTAAATAATTATTCCCATGTTACCAGTGATGGAGGGGTAACTCTGGCTACGTGAATAAGGCCTAAGGCCACCTAATCAGCGCAGATGTGGTGAGTTGAGATATGAACCAGAAACTTCCAACTCATTACATAATGATCTGAGATTCTGTACTATGACATTCCAACATTCCTTAGTTGCATGAAGCATTAGACATTGCTCCATGTTGCTAAGGATTCTTCTCATGTGAAAAATGCAAGACACAGATGGCATGCCAAATCAATGGAGTCTACTGTTTTAGACAGTAGTTCTGTTCAGTCATTATGATTTTGATTCTCCTACCTCACAAACTAGGAAAGAACACTACATAGGATTGCCAACCTCCAGGTGGTGGCTGGAGATCTCCCGCTATTACAACTGATCTCCAGCCAATAGAGATCAGTTCACCTGGAGAAAATGGCCGCTTTGGCAACTGGACTCTATGGCATTGAAGTCCTTCCCCTCCCCAAACCCCGCCCTCCTCAGGCTCCACCCCAAAGGCTAAGAAAGTGGGAGTTCTTGCAGATCCATCTGCCACTCGATGTCCCTCACTCTTTGTTTCACCATTTGCTTAGCCTGATCAGCCCCCAGCTCCAGAAGCGAAAACACTTTACACAATTCTAGTTATTAGCACATACACATGTGCATTAACTTTCCATTTCTTAATCAAGTTAAAATGGTTGACTGATATACCTATCCTCAACAACAAAACCCTCTGCAACATGCTGACCCCATAATAGGCATTGACCAAAGGCAGACTGTAATTTTTATCATATTACCACTGTCAGCTTCTGGTTTTGGCTGCATGGTGAAATAATCATGTAATCAATTTATTGCAAATCTGAAACCAGTAGAGGTGAACTCTGCATTTCACTATCTAGTTTAGTCTTGAGAATGCACCCTTAAAAATTCTGTGCATGTGTATGTGAGTGTATACCTGCTGTTTTATCCTTGTGCCAGTTTAGGTGATGACGTCCTAAGGTTTGCTCCTACACTTAAAAAAATCTTTCATGCAGTAATGTTTTCTTACCTGTTTTAAATATTAAATACAATCTCTTGTGGAAACTGCATGGTTGTTATTGCTGTGAGGCTTGAAGTTAAGCATGTGCATTGAATCAAGGCCAACAAGGCTTGCGGTGCTTAGAAACTGACAAGTTTTGCATGACAGACTTACTGAGAATAAGACAATGAGCCAATACTCATATTTTGACAGAATCGTGACAGTTAAGGTTGGCATTCACATGTACAGTACAATCCTAAGCCGAGCCAATTGCATTGACTTTGATGTACTTAGAAGCGTGCAGTTCTGCTAAGGACTGCACTGTAAATTTCTTTCTAGACTTAATGCCATTTTTATAAAGGATTTTATCTTTAATGTGCCAGGAAACCAGCACTACAACATGCACACACAAACCAACGGTGCTGGTAAAGCGGGGTGAGGAGAGTCTCCTCTGTTATGTACCGGTATTTATTCCTTTCCTTCATTCCATTCTTTATGCTCGTGGACCAACAGGTCATGAGCAAAACAAATTCAATACATTCCATAATACATAAATAACCAAACATACAAAAATATAATATCTAAACAGTACAGTTAAAAGGATGTATCATTAAAAAACATAGATAATTTTTTTGCCACTGCGAGGGTTACATTTGGATCAGTATCAGCCAATAACTTTGCAGCTATATCTTGCTTTAGGGCAGGTCCCCACCTCTGATTGTATATTGTGATCCATTTGTCTCTGGCGAGATCGTGCTTTTTACAATCTACAGAAAAAATGCCAAACAGTGTCCAAACTCCCTGATCCACAATCACAAAGTCGCTCTGAAAAGGGGACCCCTGAAAATATGCCTGGTAACTCCCCAATGGCAGTGCATTTATTCTGGCCTTGGAGAGAAGCACTCTGTATTTGGGAACAGTTAAAATTTTACAATAAGCAGGAAGAATCTTTGGAAGGGGGAGGCCCAGATGGTACAAAGAGCATACCCTGCACACTTTGCAGCCTCTGTTATATATTTCACATAGCTAGGGAAACAACAAAACCCTCTACTTGCCATTGTCGTGTGTTCTATTTTAATAAACTATACATTTGTTTCATTCAGCAGTTTCAGCCTCTGGCTATCGGTTGCTCTGTGTATTAGTTTTAAATACTCATTGCTCGCAATAACACGGCTGTGCCTCCAGTTAAGGAAGTGGTTAGATTTGCTTTAGATTTGCAGTCCCACTGAAAACATTTTATTCAATCCAAGGGGAAAAATAAATGTGCTCCCTCAGCTCTGTCGAGTATAAACTGTTATTGATCCCCTAAATGAAATTTGTCCATGCTGATCGATCAAACCCATTATCCTCTTATCCCCCTCCCCGCCAGTCTTTTACCAGCCACTGGGAACTCTCAAGCTTCAATAGTAGCCTGAGCACATGTGACTATTTAGCCTATGAGCTTTTCGGTCTCTAGGTTATTCTACTCCTACTTACCAAATGCCTCAACCTCTGCATATTTCCCACCCACCCCCCCATGAGCAGAAGGTTAAACAAAATTAAATTCAATAAAACACTAATATTTTTGTGTGTCATATAAAACTCAAACAGCATAGCAATGGTCAAGGGTGCGGAAAGAATGCATCACTGCAGTGCAGACCAATTTGCAGATTTGCTGGTGCACATAAACTAGCCAAACAAAAAGAAACCCACACACAGTTAAATTTATAACCCACAATTTGTATTTTTAGCACAACTGTGTAAAACTAGTAGGTAGTATAGAATAGTAACTACAACCGAACCAGCTGCCGAGAGGAGTGCAATTCAGTCACATTCAAATGTACAACAGAACTAGGGTTGCCAACTCTAGGTTGCAGAATTCCTGGAAATTTGGAGGTGGAGCCTGGGAAGGGTGGGGTTTGGGGAGAAGAAGGACCTCAGCAGGGTGCAATGCCATACACTCTACCCACCAAAGCAGCCCATCGTCTTTTATGCATGGTTAGTATTGAAGTGCCCTGGTTGTCTTTTAGAGTCCAATGAAGACAACTAGGAGGAGGTTAAAAAGAGCAACAGTTCTTTATTTAGCTAAACACAGACCTTGGGGTGAAATAACCCACAAATAAGATGCAGAGTTACTCACCCGAGAAACAAAGGAAAGCCAGTATCATTTATGCATTCGCATGGGGCAGGCCCATGGCTGCTGACAAGCAGATTGATACACAAAAGCACCAATGCAAATTAAGTGTCTACTTCACTCTAATTAGCATAGCCATAGATATTGGCCAAAGGCTGTCTCTAAGCAAGTTCTAGGTCTTGTGATCTTAGTAACTAGAAACCACATACCTAAAGATGAAGGTAATTCAGAGCTCTCTACTGGTGAAAGGCCATACCAAGCACAGAGAGCATGATTTGTTGGTTCATGGCTCCCGGATGCCAACTTCCCAAAGCTTCCATGTGTGTGCATATGAATACATAGTATTTTATACCAGCCCTTATATCTGGGCATTACAGTATGTCCCTGGCTCGTCCCTCTCTTGTGTCACACTTTTATATCCCGAGATCAAAAAACCTTATGCATGGTGTGGCTTGTTGTGAAGTCTCAGGAGCACTGCATAATAACAAGCAGAAATCCAGAAGTGTCTGAGACCCTGCCTCTTGAAAACACTGCTTTGTAATTGGCTATAGTGCTGACTGTGATAATAACGTCACCCTGCCCCCTCCCCCCACCACGAGCGGCTATTTCACAACCCATTTCTCAAAACAGAATATTGTAGAATCACCAGCCAAAATCCATAAGTGTCTGTCCCCGTACATTGAAAACACAGCTCAACTCAGAAAAGGAAAAGGGGGGGAGGAGATTCTCTACTCGGGTATGATTCTGTGAACACAACTTGAAACAGACAGGAGAAGACGCTATGGGGGGGGTTCTTCTCTGATTGCTTTTTTCCCTGCTGGTCTGATGGCATCTCGATATAGCGCTAAATCATCTAAAACACTAATCAAAATTGCAAAGAGAGGCAGCAGAGGCTGGGATTGGGCCCCCCCTTTGGGTGATGAGTTCCAGGGGGGGGTTGAAATACAGTGGGAGGAAAGGCTGAGTTACATCGGTGTGCAATTCTGGTAAAAAGATGGCTGAGACCTCCTCGGCTCCTCTGCCTCTCTCTGCAATTTTAATTAATATTTTAGATGGTTTAATGCTCTATCAATATGCCATCAGACCAGTAGTGGGGGAAAAAGGTGCCCACTTCTGTCTCCAGTATGGCTTCCTGGAACATTGCAGAGGGGATGGCTGGAGGCTGGCTGGAGGAGGAGTTGGAGGAGGAGTTGGAGAATGGGGGCATATTGGGGCATGGGGAAATCGACCCGTGAGTTGACTGTGCACCTTCCAGTAACCGAGATAAGCTCGGAATAAAGCTTACTTCTGGGATAAAACAGGGATTGGAAAACCCAGGGAAGTCATGGGACGGAAGCGAGCTGAGCCTCCAGGGAGGAGAACATCATGCATAACCCCCGCAAAGAACCTAGACAATCACAGGAGAATTGTGAGACAAACCAAACATGCATAAGCGACCCATGCATAACCCCCACAGAGAACCGAGACAATCATGGGAGAACCGTGAGACAAACCAACCATTCATAAACGACCCTTTTCTTCTGGGGAAATTATCTCTGTAGTCTGAAGATCAGTTGTGATTATGGAAGATCTCCAGGCCCCACCTGGAGGCTGACAAACCTAAACAGAACTGATAATATTTAATACTGTACCTCACAGACTTAGCTTGTAATATCCATATTTCTGTCAAAAAGCAAGAACCCTATAACATGTAGGTCATTTGGGTTGTTTATTAAGGGTTGGATCCTGACAGCTTTTCTGTCCTATCTCATCAGTTCTCCTCACACAGCTTTTGCCCACACAGGCCCCATGATCCCCATCATAGCATCTTGGTAGTCAAGTGGGACCACTCCCTTTTTCACTCACGGGACAACTGGTTGGATCCAATCTGAAGAGTTATTTGCTCATTTGGCTGATTGGGGGCACACCTGGTCTTTGATGGGCACATGCTGTGGTATGATATGTGGGTAATCTTTTACTTTTAGCAGGGGGTTAGAACCCTGATCCAGATAGTCCAGGCTAGTCTGATCTCATGAGATCTCGGAAGCTAAGCAGGGTTGGCCACCAAGAAACCAAGGGTTCCAGAGTTGGTCCCCAAGGATAGGGGACCACCAAGGAGTACTAAGGTCGTGATGCGGAGGCAGGGAATGACAAACCACCTCTGAATGTCTCTTGCCTTGAAAACCCTACAGGGTAACCATAAGTCAGCTGTGACTTCATGGCAAGAAAAGGAGGGCTATACCTGATGGTCTTTCAGATCCTTCCACTCTGATTCTAGAGACCAGTTCAAATAATTTTAAATACTTCAAACTGCCAAATAAACACTTGTTTTGTAACTGCACATTAGCGCTAACACAAATCTTTAAATTAGAGTCTCTATGATAGAAAATATACAAACAACACAACAGAGTGCAGATTTTTAAACAAAGAACTTAATTTCAGGTACACTATACTCTAGTTTCTATGGTTATCCTGAAGAGCAGTCACTGATCTGTTGCTGTCAATAGCTCAGATGTTGGTCTTCTGTCTTACTGATAGGTAATAATTTCTAAAGCAAGCTTAGGGAGCCATGACTCTTGATTAAAACTAATAAGGGAGGGAGTCATGGGTTTTTAAAAATCACTCAAGAAATTATTATTGACAGCTCTCTGTTGAATTCCTATGCAGTGGGAAAGCAATCAGAAGAACTTAAAATAGTCTGAACTAAATGATTTGTTTTTTTCTGCATGCACATAGGGGATTGTTTGAGGGAATATGGTATATCTGATGGTATATTTGATGGTATATCTCAGTCTTGTCAGATCTCGGAAGCTAAGGAAGACCACCAAGGAAGACTGTGCCGAGGAAGGCAATGGCAAACCACCTCTGCTTCTCACTTGCCTCGAAGGCCCCTTGCTGGGGCCGCCATAAGTCAGCTGTGACTTGACGGCGGTTTACACACACACACAGGAGGTAGTTGACTATGTATACATCAGACACAGTACTTGTATTGTATATTAGTGAAATTTATACAGTACTTCTATAGTGCATTTGTTTAAATCAGCAGTTCGCCCATACAAGGTTATACATTTTTAAGCACCACTAATTACAATGGAAGATATTTAAGTATAGGCTTAATTCTCCTATTGAAATAAATTAGAATTAATGGAATAACTTACTTCTAACTAAGCTCTGCACCTATAATAGTGCTTTATCAAGTCATTATGACACACAAGGTTAATATAGGCAACACATGACATGTCTTCCAACATATTTTATTGCAGTGTAGCTGTGAAGAATATGATGGGGGGGGGAGCAGCATATGGAGGGGGCTCTCTACATGGTTAAAATTTCCCACAAGCTGCTGTGGGGGAAAAGATATGTGGACCCAATATCTTTTATCCTGGAAAAGAAAAACAGCTGAATGATATTTGGAAAAATGGACCAAGAGGAAATAGTTCAGAATCTCCCTGTCCCTTGAGCTCCTGTTCCAATCAAGTCTCTCTCTTTCACACACACGCACACACACACACACACACACACAGAGAGAGAGAGAGAGAGAGAGAGAGAGAGAGAGAGAGAGAGAGAGAGAGAGAGGCCTTCTTTGCAGCAAAGTAAAAGAAAAGATACTTTAAATATCTTGGTGGTTTCATATCCAAATACTAATCAGGGCCAACCCCACTTAGTTTTGGCTTCCAAGATCTGACGAGATCAGGGTAACCTGGGGCATTCAGTTCAGGGACAGCCCTATTACCTGTATTTAAAAAGCCCACTTGAATCATTCAGTTTTGCATAGGTTGCAGAAAGCCAGGAGAGTGTAGTCTTCCTAACCTCATCAGGTGGGCCATTCCATAAGGTGGGGGACACAACAGAGAACACACATGATCCACAGTATCCAAGGCTGCAGACAAATCCAGTAGGAGCAACAAAGAGACATGGCCTTTGTCTACAAATAACCATCCAAGCACGCCAGTCACTATTGGTATGGGCATTCCATAAGGCACACTTGCTTAATGTGTCACTAAGTCACATTAGAAAGCACTCATGTTGGGGCTGATGTGTAAAACATAATGTCACTGAATTGACTAAGAGTGTCTTATGAAGAAAGTTTTTTTAAAAAAATATATGGGGGGATATAAACTGTAGGATCTAATGCCGACAGAACCAGAAATAATTAAATACCACAATTAAATTTGATTATGACACTAATTAATTAATACAAATTGTTATGTAGCACAGAAGATGCATTTCAAGGGGTTTCCCTAAGAGGTTTCACGCTGAGGGAGCTCTGAGACTAGTCAGCAGGAGGTTTGAGTTATCAAAGTTTTCCTGAGAGACCACCAGAAAACTATCCTTCCTCGTGATCAGGTTTTGAAATGTCTCTTAGAATGCTTTGCACACCGCAGATCTGATTCTATAAATTCTGGACAGGAAGTGAAGTCGTGATACACCCACCATTTTTGACACAGAAGACATCCCCCCACGCAGGACTTTTCCTCTTGAGCAGCAAGCAAACAGTTTCTGCTGCCAAGACTGTTGTTTTTCCTGAAGAAAGCATCTTTGTTTCAGGAATGTCGATTTTGTTAGTGTTCAGCCTTGGGAAAATGCAGATCTTTCTTCAGGTAGAAGAATTCGTACATTTGGACCACTGTACAGAAGGTGCTTGCTGAAGCATCATGAGCACTTTCCCAGTGCCCATCACATCCCTAGGAACAAGCAATGCACCTTCTCACATCCCACATCTTTGCCATTTTCAGGTAAAGTTTGGATTATTAATTTTCATCTGTAAAGAGTAAATTCTCCCCTACTCACCGGTGTGATTCGATCACAGGATCGCTCATGTAGCCATTTAAAAGGGAAAAGGTGACATTCACCAGCAATTCTACCCGCTTTGTCTATAGCTAGGGTAACCAACCTCCAGGTACTACTGGAGACCTCCTGCTCTTACAACTGATCTCCAGCCGATAGACATCAGTTCACCTGGAGAAAATGGCCGCTTTGGCAATTGGACTCTATGGCATCAAAGCTCCTCCCCTCCCCAAACCCCACCCTCTTCAGGCTCCGCCCCAAAATTCTCCAGGTATTTCCCAACCCAGAGCTGGCAACCCTATCTATAGTAATGCCTTCTCATTTTCCTTATTTTTTCCCTTTTGAAATATGTACCCAAAAAGTCATCTTCATTAGACTGACACATAGCCAACACAGCGGAAGCACAATCTAGCCATTGTTGTTTTTGCAAAGGGGGTGAGCAACCGTGGCACCCACCATGTTGAGACCTTAAACAGGTGAAGATGGTCATGTAATATGGTGGACCCATAACTAATGCCCACTTCAGCCACAATGGAATGGATGGTAATTCATCTGTCCTCCAAGACTAGCTTCTCAACTTTCTGCACCATGTCAGCACAGCTGCAGAACTGGGTCTCCCTTCTCTGGGTTCAACTTCCAGCCTTGTGCATCTACATTTCAGATGTCTTTTCCATGTTTTTACAGTGCTTAGGGAAAGACATTGTTCCACATAAACACTCTTCATTTCCTCGTAGATCTCTGTGGTTGCTTTGCCTTTTAAATACAGGAACTTGATTACTGCTCTGTAATCAAGTTTTGATAGTGTGCTGCCTTTGGTCATTCTGGATGGTCTAATTCACAAAGGCTTCAACCTGAAAAGACAAAAATTAGTAAGTTGACAAGACAAGGGACCCAGCAAGTTTCACGATTCTAGCTCAGCTCCTTTTATGTGAGGGCAAAAACTTATTGACAGGCCCTCATATAATCCTTTTAGCTTGTTTTATGTTAGTTATTTTAACTTGTAAAATGTTTTAGGACGCTTTTACGCCCTTGCTAAGCTATTCGTTGCTGGTAATCTTTCAATACTTGTATGCTGTTTTATATTTTTATCATGTTTTACTTTGTAAGCTGCCTTGAGCAAGTCCCCCAGAAAGAGAGCATATAAAATTTGTGAACAAACAAATGAATCTTTTTTTAAGTACTTCTACTGTCTTGAATTTTAAAAAGTCCATTGAATTACAATTAGACAGAGTTGCTAGCGATACCCTGACTGCAACAACCAGACTCACTTATGTGGTTTCACTAGTTTTCATCTGGTCCATTTTTAATCCGCTTGGGTTGGTTCGCTAGCTGTATCCATTTCTGAAAAAACAGGACCGAACGAAAGTCACCCATACTCTGATCACACCCAGATACACTACTGCAATACACCCTGCGTGGGGCTTTGCCACTGAAGACTGTTCAGCGCCTTCAGTCATTCGGAACACAGCTTCAAGATTGATGTGTGGCCCCCAAAGTAGAGAGATATCAGTGATCTACATTAGGAGTTGGCAGAAAGTCACTTGGGAGTGACTACTCACTCTCCAAGCAATTAAAAGTCACTCTCTACCTTTCCTCTAGTGCAGCTGTAATCACTTTCGTATCCTCCCGCTTTGGAGCCATTCTCTCTTCTTTCTCTTTAACGTGTCTTACTTTTTTATTCAGAGACTACCAACAGTCATAGCTGTAACAGCACTGAAAAGCAGCTTTTCAATCACCCCATAAACTTTTATTGCTTCCAAAGTTCAAGTAACAACATTTCAATTTTTCTAAGAAAAACCTGTCTCTCTACCAGATACAATATCCTCTGAATATTCCACATGTAATTCCAGTTCATTGCTCAATGTCTATTTAAACCCTTTACAAAAACGGTAATTATATAAACCGAGCACCTCCCACACTCTGACTAGTGGAAAAATACATATTAACTCCAGGCGTGCTGTGGGAGGATGGGGGTGGGGGGAAGTAAAAAAGAGAGCTTCAAATCGACTTCTGACAGCAGCTCATGGCAAATATAATGGGAGATCCTCAAGCTGACATGCTTTTTTATCATCGGAATTTCAAGGTGCTACAATCTCAAACGATTGTTGTTCAGTTTTTAGATGGATGATAGAAGTAAGTTCTGCTAGAGCAACATTTGTATGGCTGAAATCTGTCATTGGCCAGGCTAGAAACGGAAGGTTATTCACACAGCAGGAGAGATACTGCTATTATAGTTTTTGCTCTCTGATTGCTATGTGTTTCATTCTTTTAGATTGGGCAGACTGGCTGACCAGACCCAGACAGCAAGAAAGGAACATGGCAAGAGTCTCATGGGGTCAATTGCCAATCTGATCACCTACATTAGATT